>NC_037683.1:40790358-41083951 GCF_003255815.1 Theropithecus gelada | reverse complement strand
TGTTCTCACTCATAGGTGGGAACTGAACAATGAGATCACTTGGACTCGGGAAGGGGAACATCACACACCGGGGCCTATCATGGGGAGGGGGGCGGGGGGAGGGATTGCATTGGGAGTTATACCTGATGTAAATGACGAGTTGATGGGTGCAGCACACCAACAAGGCACAAGTATACATATGTAACAAACCTGCACGTTATGCACATGTACCCTACAACTTACAGTATAATAATAAATAAATTAAAAAAATAAAAAAATAAAAAAAAAAAAATGTAAAACTTACTCTGTATCACCTGCCTTTGCTCTTCCTTTAAGTTAAATAAATATATTCAGATAAGATTAAAAACACTGTCAGTCCTGATAAATCTACAAATTACTTTTTAGTCCATTGACTATGGTCTTCCTAAACAATTGAAACACTTTTCCTAGAGAGGTAAAGCATTCATAGGCTTTAAAGGTAAAATAGTAATACAGTTTTATAAAATACTATTTTAGTTATAGGTTTGGCTGAAAGGGTCATTGAGAGAATATGAACTTAGAGTTATAATTGCTTACTTTTAGGAGCAGATCAGGTGCCACATGTCATCATGGCATTTCTCTGCTTATAACACTTCAACAGCTCTCCTTGGTTTGCCAGATAAAGTCCAAAGTCTTAAACTGGTCTGCCAGGCCCCTCCTGACCATCTGTAGGCTTATACTTGTAACTTGTCTTTTACTTCTTGCTTTGGTACCATCAAACTGCTGATTTACCTGCCTACATTGTTTCTTCCTTGAGGGCCTTTGTTCATACTGGTTTTTCTACCTAGAATGTATATTCTTCTCTTCTTTGCCTAGTAACATCAAGTTTTCTAGAAAGGCTTCCCATGAGCTGCATACCGTATCAAACTGGATCGGACGCCACCCACATGGAACTCTCATAAAATACTTATGTATATATGTCTGATTCTAGGTAGATACCAATGCAGTCTCCTATTGTTTTATGATTTCTTTTTGTATGTCTGGCTCTTCTAAAATATAAGTTACTTGAGAGAATGTACTCTGTGTTAATTACTTTTTATCCCTGGCACCCTAACACAATACTCAGTGGGTGCTCAGAAAATGTAAGTGGTAGGTGTTTTGAGCTTGAAGTGAACGGGAGACAGTGGACCTTCAGATCTCTTGTTTCCATTTCTACTGTAACTATCCTAGAGCAGATCACCATCATGTTACACTGGATATATTGGAAAGCCTTCAGAGTGTTTTTTTGTTTTTGTTTTTGTGTTTTTGTTTTTGTTTTTTTGAGACGGAGTCTCATTCTGTTGCCCAGGCTGGAGTGCAGTGGCGTGATCTTGGCTCACTGCAACCTCCACCTCCCAGGTTCTAGCAATTCTCCTGCCCCAGCCTCCCGAGTAGCTGAGATTATAGGTGCATGCCACCACACCAGCTAACTTTTTGTATTTTAGTAGAGATGGGGTTTTGCCATGTTGCCCAGGCTGGTCTCGAACTCCTGATCTCAGGTGGTTTTTTTAGTTTCTAATTTTGTCACCTTTCAACTTCATCTTTAATGTGTTTTTCACACGGCAGCTATGGTTTTCTCTGTAAATCTAAAATCTGATTATGGCACCTTCCCAGTAGTCTCCAACTATTATTAATAGTAACATATTGATCTTTTGTGAAAAACAAAACTGTTTAACATAGTTTACAAATGCCATGAATAATCTCAAAGTAGATTTCCAGCCTTAAACTTTACTTTTCTCCTTATCACAGTCAGCTATACTGAACGTTTTTCAGTCCCTAAGCATATGCACATACTGTTCTCTCTGACCTGAATACTCTTTGCTTCTCCTTCCACCCCTGTACCAGTTCACCTATATAGTAATTTCTGTTCATCCTCGGGCTTCAGCTGCAGAGCCTTCTCTGACCACTCTCCCCATCCACAAGTCTAGGTTAAATACCTCTCATCTGTGCCCATGTAGCACTCTATACTTGCCAATGTTACAGTTCTTATTAGACTATACTGGCTGAACTTGATGATTAATATGTCTGTATCGTGCATTTTATAATAAGATCTGTTAATAGCAGCAGCAGTAACTAATTTATTGAGCACTTATACTTTATATATAACCCAGGTACTGTGCAAAGTGAATATCACTTTATTTTACAAATGAGAAAAACCAGCCAAAGAGATGAAATACCCAAAGCAAACAGTTAATAAATAGCCAAATCAGAATTCTCCCAAGTCTTTCTGACTAGGCCCAGGCTTCTAACCACTATACTATGTTGCCTCCTCCAAACTGTTTTTATGGTTTAACATTGTGTCTACAGCACCTCAGCACACTGATCAGCAGGTAGTAGGCATTTAATAAATGTCAACTCAATGAATGAATGATTGGTAAAACCAATATGAGGAAATAAAGACTTGAAGGTAGATTTTAAAGTATGAATTAATTCATCATCATGGTGTTGTTTAATGGGGAAAGTCCTAGTGGGTTGATGACTTTTTAAAACTCAAAAGAAGTAGAAGCAATGGAGGCATGAGCCAGAAGATTGACTCTGAGGAGAAGAGTAGTGACAAAAAAGACACATATGGTAAGAATGTTTGGTGACAATCTTATTGTTACCAATAGTGACTGATTATCATTAATAAAAACATATTACTTCCCTGCTTTCAACACCTTCTGTATCTGGTATTTACACTGAAATAGCCAAATGGGAGTTTAAGGATGGAAAGTATTAAACCTATTTATATAGGTACGTCTCCTTGGAACATTGGCCAAGTAGAATAGTTTTCCTTTGGTGCTTCTTCCACATCTAGCCCTAGTTATTCAGATTGGATAGATGGTATTTATAGCCATTTTTTAGATGACTGTGTAGGTTAAAAAATATGTGTGTAAGCTTGGTGTCGTGGCTTATGCCTGTAATTCTAGCATTTTGGGAAGCTGAAACAGGAGGATCAGTTGAGGCCAGGAGTTCAAGACCAGCCCGGGCAACATAGCAAGACTGTGTGTCAATTAAAAACAAAAAAGAAAAAAATTTAAGGAAAAAAAATGTGTTAACTAATCTGGGGAACAAGCTGTCCCATGGATAATTTTTTTTTTTTTTTTTTTTTTTTAGACAGGATCTTGCTCTGTCACCTAGGCTGGAGTGCAGTGGCATGATCACTGCTCACTGCAACCTTGACCTCCCAGGCTCAAGTGATCCCCCCCACCTCAGCCTCCCAAGTAGCTGGGACTACAGGTGTGTGCCACTACACCTGGCTAACTTTTTAATTTTTTTATAGAGACAAGGTCTCACTCTGTTGCCCAGATGGGTCTTGAACTCCTGGGCTCAAGCGGTCCTCCTGCCTCAGCCTCCCAAACTGCTGAGATTATAGGTGTGAGCCATTGCACCCAGCCAAATTCTATTTTTGCAGAATAATCAATTTCCTTTTAGCCTAAATTTAGAGAGCATTTAACATGGCATTTGTTTTATGAAATCAATTTATGTTATCTTCTTTCTAACAAAGCAAATAAACTCTAAACATGGGGTTATTATGTTCATCCAGGAGCATTTCATACTACTGAAGCTGAAGCTAGTTCTCAGAGTCTGACTCAGATATATGCCTTACCTGAAATTCCTCAAGATCAAAATGCTGCAGAATCGTGGGAAACCTTAGAAGCGGTATGTTAAAAATATTTTCTTTTTGGTAGTTGTGAGGCATAAAAGTAACTTCCTCTCCCTTTCTTTTAAAGGACTTAATTGAACTTAGCCAACTGGTCACTGACTTCTCTCTCCTAGTGAACGTAAGTATATAACTGTTTTGGATGCAGAATTGTTGGATTATTAGAATGAGAAGCTTTTATAATCACTAGGCTTTTAATAGAACTTAGACTTTTTAAGACTGGTATTAAGCCATAGATAGAAGTTTAACTGCTCTCAAATTCCAGATTAATTCAATAAACTTATATTAAGCACTTGTTATATACAAGCACTATGTTAGATGCTTAACATTGAGGGTGTGATCAGGTTGGATATAGAAATAAATGAAGCCCATTCTCTGCCTTTGAAGATTCTTTTTTTTTCTTTGAGACGGAGTCTCACTCTGTCGCCCAGGCTGGAATGCAGTGGCATGGTCTTGGCTCACTGCAACCTCCGCCTCCTGGATTCAAGTGATTTGCCTGCCTCAGCCTCCTGAGTAGCTGGGATTACAGGCACATGCCACCATGCCCAGCTAGTTTTTGTATTTTTGGTAAGGACGGGGTTTCACCATGTTGGTCTGGCTGGTCTCGAACTGACATCATGATCCACCTGCCTCAGCCTCGCAAAGTGCTGGGATTACAGGTGTCAGTCACCACGCCCCACCTCCTTTGAGCATTCTACAGTGAGTGGAGATAGGCCCGGACCCCAGAAACTGAGCTTTCAAGCATGATGGATAAATGCAAAAGCAAGAATGAAGAGAGGTATTATCAGCTCCAAGGAAAAGCCTTTAATTCCAAAGGAAGGAGGCAGGAGTCATGAGGTGGAAGCATTAAGGATAGCTTCACACAGGTAGACAGTATTTGTATGAGCCTTGAAAAATGAATAAATGTCCACAGGGGGAAGTTATGGAGTATATTTGAGAGGCTGAACAAAGACATGGAGTAGAGAAGTGTATGGCATGTTCCAGAACGATAAGTACTGCCGTATAACCAAAGCCTAAGGCACCATGGGCAAGCAAGGTGGGTGAGGGCCGGATTGTGATGGCTTTGAATGCCATGCTAAAGAATTTGAACTTTACTTTGTAGGCATTAAAAAGCCTAATACTGATTCTTGAGCAGGTTAGAGTCATGAAATTCAGTCTGTGCTTCAGAAAGATCACTGTTGGCTTTGTGAATAATGGCCTAAGAGAAGAGGAGGTCATGGAAAGGAAGACTGGTTAGGAATCAATTGCAAGAGTTCACCTGGAGCAATGACAATACCAGTGTAAAGGTAAAGGACAGCTGAGAGATATTTCTGGGAGAAGTATTAGCAGAAATTGGAGGAAGATGGAGTCAAAGATAAGGAACATTGTCTTTATTCTGCATAATTGGGTGTCAGTGATACTGTTAACATAGATTAGGAAGCACAAAGTCAATTTGGTGGGAAAGATAGATTTTCCATCATTTTTCTGAATTGTTCTTATTTGTCTTTCCCAGGAGTTTCTGCTTGCAGTTCTGTCTAGGTTTAGTTCTTTGTTCCTGATCAAACCATGATTTTGGGGTTGTTTATCTTTGAATTATGGTTTCCCTGAAATCTAGTTTTAAATGAGAAGTTCCTAGATCACACAATCAGAATTGGAATGGTAAAGGACTGAAGAGGCCAACCAGTCTAATCCCTCTACGCTTGCCCCAGTGTCTCAAATAAATGGTCTTTTAGCCTCTTTTGGAACAATTATAGCACAAGGATATTGATACTTAAACCATTACATTTGGAGGGTCTAACTCTTAGAACAGTTAGAGTTAAAAGTATCTGCCCTATAATAACTTCTTTTTGTCACTTTTATCCTCTAAAGCTACATACTGAACAAATGTTGTCTTCTTTCCATATGAAAGTTTTTCAAGGTTTTGAAACCATCATCCTTCCTCACTCTATCCCACCCCACCATATTTTCTTCTCTTCAGAACCCTTGCTTCTTTTGCATTCCTTCTACAATATAATTTCTAGGCTTCTCAATACTGGCTTCTTACTCTGCTTATGTTCCACATTCTGCATATTTTCTTGAAATGTGTTACCTAAAATAGAATGCAGTAAATTGAATTGCTTCTGGATGCCTCTAAGTTAGAAGAAGCAAAATATTTGAAGTTTCTGGATTAGGTATCTGTACAATATTAATATACTCGCAAACAGAAGGAAATAATAGAACAACAATCCCAAAATATCTGTTGTTTCAGAATCAATATTTATTCAACTATTGTAAACTAATAATTGCTGAATCCAGTGCAGTTTGTAAAACCTATACATGTATGGTTACACAAATATATACACTTGCCAAAAGTCATTGATCTGTACACATAAAATGTGTTTTAATGTATGTAAATTATACCTCAATAAAGCTGATTTTAAAAACAAACTACACATGTACAAAGTTCTTACTCAATACAAACACATTTCTTTTCTACTGGGATAGGCACATAAAAGAAATATTAAAGGTTTGTGACCATATGATAGTTACATGTTGGATTACATTATGTAAGCAGCTCTTAACCTCTAATCTAAGGGAGATTTGTGCAGGAAAACTCTGGCTGTACCCACAGCTCTATACAAATGTCCTATTTATAATAATCTGTATAAGTACATGAGACAGAATGCTAATAAGCAAAAGCTCAAAGGAGAACCCCTGATTATTATTCCCAGGGTGACTAAGTTCTCATGACCACATGGCCAAGGATTCACAGAAGCTCTATTTAGGCACAGAATGACCTGGGAACATAACCAGAGTGACCACATCCTTTCATTTTCATCACATGGACATGATGGCATCTAGACAAATTAACCCTGTATTTAAGGAACACTTCCTATGTGCGTAGCACTGTGCTGAGCTCAATGAGGAACAGGAAAAAGCATTTAAAAAAACTTACAAGATAGTAGTAGTGGTTGCACAATATTGTGAAGGTACTTATTGCCACTGAATTGTACACTTCAAAATAGTTAAAATGCTAAATTTATGTTATATTTATTTTACCACTATAAAAAGAACTTACAAAGCCATTGACAGATCAAGGTATAGTTCAATAAATGTTAATAAATTAATATCTACTAGGTACCCTGCTCTATTTTTCTTCAACCTTTGTTGTTCAGGTGCCCTATTCTCTTCCTATAACTTTGTAACTAGCCCTATTTCTAGTCAAGGAGAATTTAAAGAACCCTGGGCCAGTAGTTCAGTAACAACTCACCCTTGCTGCTGGTCTGTTTTGACTTCTGCCTTTTGCCTTATTCCCTGTGGTTTTTGTAATCCAGTTTTACTCTGGAAATGTAAAAACTGGTTGCAATGGATTAGATCAGATTCCTTCATTTATTACCTACGAGACCTTCAGGATGTTATTTGACAGCAATGAGCTTTATAACATTGATGGGAGGACTAAATGAGATAATGTGTATTATTAAGTACTTCCCATTCTCTTCCCTTCCACTGACTCCAACTGCATTCCCACTTTTATCCTTCCTTTATTTTGATTCCTTGTTTGGCTCCTTGCAAAAATTCTACTTTTTCCATCACTATTATCCTTAGGCTAAATTTTAGTACTGGAATTCCTTCAGTACCTTTCCAACTGCTGAATCCTTTGATAGCAACATCCTACATATCTACTCTGCTTATTGCTTACTCAAGGCCAATATAACCACTTATTTTGCCTATATATCATAGTATTTGTAAGTTTGTTTCTGGGCCTTTTTGTATATATGATTGCATATGATTAAGGAGTATATAGAATATATCATAGGAGTTTAGAACCAGAATAGCTCAATGTGAACAGGATTGGTCAAGATCTAAGATTAGAACTTGGCCTTGAAGGCTGGCTGGAATTTAGAGAGGAATAAATGGAAGTACCTGGAGTTTTGGTATTATCTTCTTAAATAAACTCATAGCTTTCCAAGAACCTTAAACTTTACAACTACTATCGAAACTCTCCAAGGAAGACCATTGTTAATGATATAAATGGATTTGGGGATTAATTTTTGAATGTATTATTATTGCTTGACATAGAGGATGCTAGGCCTACAAGTGTCCCCAACAGGCATTCAAGAACAAAACAATTCATTGGTTTTGAATTTATATTCCCAAATTGTATTCTGCTTGACAAGTATAATAAATCACAGTTTATACAGAAACTTAGGTACTCCTATGGCTGTTCATCAAAATTTGTTATGTTCAGGCCAATAGGGGGACTTAATTCAATGTTCTTTAAAATGAAATCCATAGACATATTCTTAGAGTCATTTGAGAATTTTTTTTTCTGTAAAAAGGGGTCTATATATTACTCTAGCTTGAGAAACACTGCAGTGTAATGATCTAAACACTTAAATATGGTTTAGCTCATTGTTAAAGGAATGCTGAGAACATATATGGGGTGCCAAACTATAAAATGGCAGGCATGGAATTTGAAGATTGTAAGATGTGGGAGGCCTAAGCAGATGAAAATAAACATGAACAAATCAGAAGCAAAACCTCAGGGGAGATTGATAGATAGAGGTGAGGAGGCTCCTGCACCACCGTTAATGTTTGGAGCTTGATTTCACAGGCTGGGACAGGGTTGTATATGTATCCTTTGGTCCCACAAAAAGAGCCAAGGACATAGTGGACAGGTAGTGACCCAGTTCAGCTCTGAATGGAGTCTAGTTTGGCATTCTACTGATGGCGATTGACAACTCTGTGACAATAGTTTGCTGGCTAAATGTAACATTTATGGGGGTCGGTGAGTCCTCCTTAATCAAGAAGCAGAATTTGAAGATATGGGCAAAGTTTGAAGTTGCAAACCAAGCAAAATATGGACCAGAGAAAGGCAGATGTGCACAATCGAGGGGTGGCTATTGATCCCAGGATAAAGGCTGTCTGCCCTCTGCCTTCTCCCCACACCCCAGCCCCATATTTTAGCATGCTTTCTGATGGCATGAATAATTACTTACAGATGTGGGCTACTCCCCAGAGTGGGATGGGCCTCATCAAATGCTGGTGATTGCAATTATGGGGAACTTTGTAGTTCAAATAATTAGTGATCTCAGGATTGGTTTTTTTCTTGTGGTTGCTTCAGTTATTCCAAATGATTTTTATGAAAAAATATTTAAATTGTATTAAAATTTTGCTTTAATTTTAAAAAGTCATAGAAATACAATATCCAACCGTTTTTAAAGGAAGGAACATTAAAAAGTATTTCCCTGAGGCTTTACGATTACACTTGGGGTATAGAAATGGCAGTAATCCTGGCAGGCTCCTCCCTCTTGCTGGAATTATTTTGGGGCTGAAGGAAGGGAGACACATTGACTGTTTTTCTTCTGCCTATCAACTCATCAACATATGACGGCTGATGACAGAGTTTTAAGCCTGTGATTTATCTGCTAGCATAGACTGTTTCAGGCAAGAGTGGAAAGTGTTGGGGGTGTCCTAAATAGAAACAATGATAGGGTGTCAGAAATCTAGACAAGTTGTATATTATTAGTGCTGGAACTTTTTCTTCTATGGGTCAGAAAAAGAAAGCTGACTTAAATAAGTTTTGCTATTGAGGAAAACAAAAATTGAATGAATGAATGCTAAAAGATACCTAATGTTTTAGTGTCCTAGAATTGTCAAGATTCAAAAGAAAAAGTTAAATATATTTTTTTTGATAGAAAGATGAGAGTTAACACTTCCTTGGGGAAATCAGGATGAATTTTTCTATTTTTCCCCCTCACACTTTGCAAACACATTTTATCCCTACTTCAACTCTATGAAGGTGTAAGTATCATCATTCTCACGTGATAAATGAGAATACTGACACCTAGAGAGCTTGAGTAATTTGTCTAAGAGCACATAGTGGCATTTGCTGAGATATGAACACAGATTACCTGACTAAAGGTGATGCCCTTGATCTGAGCACATGTAATAGTGGTTCTTAAAGTGTGAGAATTGTGGACTGGCAGCATCAGCATCACCTGGGAGCTTACTATCTCAGGCTTCATCTCAGGCCTACTGGATCAGAAACACCAGGGATGGGGCCCAGCAATTTGTGTTTTAAGAAGCCTCCAGGTGGAAGACTGAGAACCATTGTTAAACTTGTCTCTAACAGAGACATTCAAAGGAAAACTGATAAGGGACTTTCTTAGGGATTGTGTTAGAGATGTCAGGATAGTGGTGGAGAATATTGGAATGAAGGGATACCACAATGGCGAAGACAGACATATTTTGTGTATGAGAAGGGAAGGAATATCAGTAATGCTAAGAGGAAACAAACATGGGAAAAAATAGCTGTGTGGTTTGGGCTTCATGTTTTCAAATGGGCTTCATGTTTTCAAATGAAATAATGGTTGGAATTAGAAAAGTGTTATTTGTATCTGCCTCAATATAAATGAATAGGCCAATTATATAAGGGCAATCAAACTCTTCAGGATTAAAGTTAATTATTTCACCCTCATTGTAGGTGGCATCTATCTAGGATCAAAGAGAGATTCTCTTTTTTCTGCACATTAAAAAAAAACAAAACCAAAATAGTCTGTAAACTGCGATAGTTGATTATATATTGGCTTATACATTTGTTGTTTATACATTTGTGATTGTTGGTTTATACATTTACTAAATCTCATACTATACCATTAAAAGCAGTACTTGTTATATGTAAATTCTATCTAAGTAAAGTTGAATTAAAAATGGGAATGTGTTCCTACAGCAAGTAATGAGTTCGTGTCACTGGAGGTTTCTGAGCAGTGGTTCAGTAACCACTTGTCAGGAATGTTTTAGTAGGGCTTCGCACATCAGAGAGGAGACTGACCTGATGACCTCAACATTCCTTCTACCCAGAGATTCCATGAGTCATAGTTGCTGTTGTGCCAGCACAGGTGTTGCCATTTTATGTAGAATGCTTTATTAATATATTTGATCTGAAACATTTTAAACTGTCATGATTTTACAATGTGTTAAGATATACAGGTATAAAGCACAGAACAGTGAATTCATTCACTGTTCCCTACTGCATATTACAAATGGAAAGATCTCATAGTAGATCAAACCATATTGTAGTCTTGTTCTGGAAACATCACAATTTGTATTTATTGGACCAAGGGCATTTTACTACTAAGGTAAATGTGCCTGATTTAAACTGAATCCTCAAAGAAGATAAGTTAGGGAGGTGTTTTGGGGTTTGATTTTTTTTTTTTCCATCAAACCCAACATGACATGTAAATGATTATTTGGATTTTTTTTTTTCTCTGGAAAGTAGATTCATTTGGAGAATAATATGTTTGTATGTTTGAGTGAATTTTAGTGTGAGATGGTTTTTGCTGTAAAGTTGCCACCCTTTTATTACCTAATAATTAAGACCCCCCCCTTTTTTTATGAAAGTTAATTGGTCCTTTCGACATTGCTTATCAGATGCTATTAATGAACCACTATTAAGACGGCAAGGCTGCAGTACCCGGGGCCCTGATTACAGGAATTAAAATAGTGTGTGTTGACTCCCTGCTGCTCCCCAGCAGGACCGCTCACTCATAATTCCTTTGCATCTAGTCTCAGCAGGAGAAGATTGACAGCATTGCAGACCATGTCAACAGTGCCGCTGTGAATGTTGAAGAGGGAACCAAAAACTTGGGGAAGGTAAGATTCTGCTCCTGCTGACAAATCAATGGTACTCTGGCTCCCAGGAATCTCTAGTATTAACCCAATTGATCTGCTCTCTTCAATGTTGAGGGAACCAGCAATTAAGGAAATAAGGAAGAAATGACACATAGGTAGTGCAAGAAATCAATGTTGTAATATTCTACTCTAAGATTCATTCTATCAGGAGAGGAATTTCTTCAAAGAGAGAATAAACTGTAGCCCTGCTATAAGGTATTTGGTGTTACCAGGAAATATTTGCAGACGGTGAAAGTGTAAGTATGTGACAGCACACGTGGAGTGGGACCATCTATTTTCCATAGGATGTTGCTTTTAACCCCAGGCACACAGCACAGAATAATCTCTGTGCAACATAAAAGCTTTGGGGGAAATCTGTGGCTGCCGAAACAGTTTAAATAAGCCAGCTAGATAGTTAGTGAATTGATTGTTTTGCAAGTAAAATCAATTTGTAGCAGTCCACTCTTTGTAGCTCTACTCTCTAAGTTCTGAGATCTGGAGCAATTGCTGTACCTGTGGAATACTTTCTTTTCCCCCCTACAAGTACAGTCTCGAAGGTTAATTATGTACCAAGAGTTAAAGAGGCATTGCCAGGAGTAATGAGAGGAAAACGCACATCACCACAGGCAGATATTCTCAACTCAATTTCTAAATTGAATTTTTTTTTTTTTTTTTTTTTATACAGGCTGCAAAATACAAGCTGGCAGCTCTGCCTGTGGCAGGTGCACTGATCGGAGGAATGGTAGGGGGTCCTATTGGCCTCCTTGCAGGCTTCAAAGTGGCAGGAATTGCAGCTGCACTTGGTGGTGGGGTGTTGGGCTTCACAGGTGGAAAATTGATACAAAGAAAGAAACAGAAAATGATGGAGAAGCTCACTTCCAGCTGTCCAGATCTTCCCAGCCAAACTGACAAGAAATGCAGTTAAAAACCAAACTTCAGGATTATTGGTGCCAACATGTGTATCCTAATGAGGATCTTTGCTGCTGTTGGACCCTCCGTCACCTTTTGGAACACAAGTATATCAAGATAGTGGCTACTGATGTTCAAGTGGGATTGAAGTGTGATAAGTGGATATATTTTGTTGTTTGCTGGGGTGTTCATGGAGATGTTAGAGATTGAGGCCCTGGGCTGAGGGTGTATAATGTATGTCAGCTAAGTTTGAAGACTGCCAAGGAACAGATTTTCTCCCTGGAAATGTGAAAACTGAACCTCTAACTCTGATAAGGACTTGAGATGTGTAGAAACGTTGGGTTATGGAAGACTAGTTTCTTCCATAACCCTGAATTGGAGACCTTAAGGCTAAGTGTAGATTATTGAGGTTTGTTAGCAAGGAAAAGAATAAGAGTTCAGAAGCCTTTGTTACCGGATAGGGAAATCAGGGCCTAGTGAGGAGCACAGGTGGACTGCATAATGGAGTCCATTGGCGAACCCTATTGCAGTTTGGTCCAACTATATTTTCTGGTGAAGGAAATTAATGATGTAAGAAAATGAAAGAGGCTCAACTTCTCTTCCCAAAATCTTCTGGCTTCTGAACTCTTCCTCTGCCTCTCTTTAAATAAATAACACAATTTCAAATGGTAGGAGACTTATTAAGTCAGTCACCAAGCTTGGTCTGTCAGCCTGTCTCCTAACACCTCAAAGATCTTGTGCCCTGTGCCGCCCCTCCCTTGTAATTATGAAAAAGTTCTTTGGTTTTTGGGGTGAATTCTACCCATGTATAATGAGGAATTCTCTCATAACCTTTTTTGTCTTGTCTGTCATCTCTGTTCATCCCTTCCTATAACCTCTAGGTAAAAAGAAAAGAAAAAAAGAAATTTCCAGATATTTTCAACATTGTTAGAGTTTGGGCTAAAATGAGCAAGGAGAAAAAACCACCAAGAACATTTCCTGGGGCATGCTCCACTTTTGAGGGGTGATATATCTGCCAGAGAGGGGGTATCTGACCCAGTCTTCTTTTCAGCTGATCTCTGGGGGGAGCTGAGAACTCGCTTGCTACCTCATTTCTGTTACTACCGTCCTTTTCCCCAGACTTTTTATCTCCTATGCATCCCTTTGCTTTCTATTGCTGCTGTTTCTTCCCCAAAATGGTGTACCCGTGCTTACCTTTCTCACATTCTGGACAATGATGAACAAAGACCCATGCAAGACTCAGACCCAGGGAAGGGTGTGGTGCTAATCTCAACACCTGACATTCACAGCAAGCATGGTCCAGCCCAACCACGTGTCTATCTCAAACTGTAGAAAGGCTTTAAATTTGGAAAAAAAGAATTTAAGATTATGGGCAGCTTCCCTCTGTTCCCCAATTCATTTAAAATAGGAGGGAATAACCTTTTGCCTTACTTACTCTTTTTTCTGAGCACAGGAATGGGCACCTGCACCCCAGGTGGTGTGAGCTGTCTCTCTGCCAGGAGTTAAGGTTCATCAGGGGATTGGACGGTTTATCACTGCTTTCTTTCTGAGTTTACTTTTAGTAACTTTTATTGATGGCTACCTTTCATGTCCTTGTCTAAAGAGACTTTCTCTTTCATACTTCTTGAATCTCATCAATGAATTCCAGTGAAACAGCGCCATTTCTTAGTATCATTAAATAACTAGAAAGTAGCAAGTATTGCTCTCTGCTGCTTTATATCATTAACATATTAATAATACCAAGAAGGAAATATTTGAATAAGTATCAGATTCTGATCCAGTATCTGATACTGGACACCTGTGAGGCTGGGATAATTACTTTTGAACTACATCTCTTCTCTAGTTTCTGGACCTTGCTCTGTCCCTTTAACACAGGGTGATCAAACCTGAATGAGGATCAGAACTCACCCAGGCACTTACTAAAGCAAGATTCCTAAACCTCTGTTCCAGGGGTAATTCTGACATCACCAGTCCAGCATAGTCAGCTGAAATTATACATCTAAGATACATCTAAGATACATCAAGATTCAGCTGTGTCATTTAATTCTGAAACTCCCAGTATTCTACCCTTCTTCATCACTGCATATTACCCCACTCTTCCCCACCAAGTGGGCTATCCTTTCAGCCCACCAACTTAGTGGCAGCACTAGGGATTCATTATAAGGTAAGCCTGGTTTACATAAGGACCTGAAGGAGAAAGGAAGCCTGTATTTGAAGCTTACACTTTGTGTTGGTATCTCTCAATTTTACTAAGCCAGTGTGGAACACCACTGTATGTATTCATATAAGCCTTTGACTTTTACTGCTCATCAGGATTGGAATATTACTCTAGCGGTCTTCACATATAGGCAAGTTATAGTACTTTTAAAAAGTATCTCATTTCCCTATAATGGAACCTAATAGCCAACTTTTTCATAGAAATTGCTAGAAGAGTTTGATCAACTATGAACGATAGTGTTTATAAGCATAAAATAGTCAGTATGGCGCAGAAACCAATCTTAAAATTGAATTTAATGTTTTATCGTATCAGATTAAATATCTTCTCCAATTCATGTCTTATTTTTACTACAACAAGTTAGAAAGTGGGAACACTTTGATTAAAGTCTTAAAATTTGTGGGCCCTCATTTGGATAAAGGCAGCAATCCTAAGGACTTTTTTTTTTTTTTAACCTGAGAATTTCTCTGTAGAGCAGAGATTTTCAAACCTTTTGGCTGTAGCCCACAGTAAAAAACGCATTTATATCAAACGTTAGAATATGCCTAATGAACATTATGTACCATTCTGATGCTTTTTATATTTTCAGTTTTTAAAATATGCCAGTTGCAACCCACTAAATTGATATCTACCAATGGGTTGCAACCTTTAGCTTGAAAAAAACACTCTCACAGAGGAACTGGAATTTCTTGAATATCTTCTGTTTGCCAGGCACTTCACCAGGCATTTTACAAGTAAGGAAACTGGGCCTCAGAGAAAATAATTTGCAGAGGTTTACTCAACTACAAAGGGGTGAAGCCAGGAATGTTAACTAGGTCTGTTGAGCTATAAAAACTGTTTTATGTCTCTCATACTATACTGCCTCTATACAAAATTGAGATGGGGGTCGGGGCAGGGGCTCATGCCTGCAGTCCCAGCACTTTGGGAGGCAGAGGCCAGAGGATCACTTGAGCCCAGGAGTTTGAGACCAGCCTGGACAACATAGTGAGACTCTGCATGAAAAATATTAAAAATTAGCTGGGTGTGGCATAGCACACACCTGTGGTCCCAGCTACATGGGAAGCTGAAGTAGGAGGATCACTTGAACTCAGGAGCAGCCTTGGTGACAGAACAAGACCCTGTCTCAAAAAAAAAAAAAAAAAAAAAAAAAATTGGGTCGTCCATTCTGCTTTACCAAAGAGGCTTTGCAATGACACTTTCCATTCATTTGCATCTTTTTAAAAAACTTCTGATTCCTCACCGAGTGTCCAGCAGCCTCAAAGTTTTTAATGGTAGCTGATGCAGACATACACAGTGTTCAATTTGGCCCTTAAACTATAAAATCAAGAGTATTTCAATCCATCCACCTGCCTACAAGTTTTCTTAATGTTTACTGGTTATAACCATTGTTTAAACAGTGCTTTTTATGTAATTTAAAAATAAACTTTAATGCTTTTTAAAACAAATTTATCATAATTCATAGATCAAATGATTATCCTTTAAAATGATACCCTTGGGAAATCATGTACTTACTGTAGTGATGCTAGTATTAATATTACTTAGACTAATTTTGAAACTGTTCTTTCAGAATTGCCTCCAAAGACATTTTGCAGACCATCCCAGAAAGGAGGGTATGATGGTGCTGTGTAGAACTGGCCAGAGTTCCTGGAGGATTCTGAGGTTATACTGAAACTCAGTGCTGTACAGGGAGAATTCCATGAGTCCAAAAACCTTTTGTGGGCTGCCTGCCTCCTGCCCTCCCTTAAGTGCTCTAAGATTTTTGTACAGGAGTAAGAATCAAATACTGGTAACATCAATCACAAGAAGTTGAGGAAACCTGTAATATAACTATATAATGTAGAACCTTTTTCTTCCATTAAAGTGCAGAAACCAAACTATGCTTTGTGTTAACCTTAAATATGAAAGGTGTTTCTCAGGGTCCCCTTTGTCCTTCCTTGCTGCCACATGAAATCTTACAAGGAAAGATGAAGAAAAGCCTGGGGGGAAAGTTCTCCTGGGAAATGAGGTGTTTTCTTGTTATAAAGTAGAATGTGGCTGTGGTTCACAAGTACTTAACGAATGTTAGATAATGTTCTTAAGTAATCAGAGGCCTAATAAAAGGTAGGGGAGTTTCTCTTCTAGCCTAAATTAATATTAAAAGTTTGGGGGCATTTTTTGTTTTTAAATTAATACTTTGTTGTTTTTAACAGGTGCTTCTCACAATTTACATTCATTAATTTGATGCCCTTTTACAAAGAAACTTCTTAGGTATTATAAACAATCAATGTAAAGGATCCACATGGTATGTATCCACATTGCTACTCTCATATAGAAATGGGAGATAAGAAATATATCTGTGCAATATTAAATTGAAAAAAAAAAAACATAAAAGGTGTCAAAGGCAAATGATTTGTTCCAGATCACAAAACTAGTTGGCACAAGAGATAGGATTATAACCAGGGTCTAAGAAAAAAAATCCTGAAGGTAATTTCACTGAGTGTTATGCCATATCAAGTTACCCGCTAAGGCTCAAGGTCTTTCAGACTAGCTTTAACATTCCAAATCAGGCAGTAGCTACAATGGAAAGATAATTGGATGGGGAATCCTGAGATCAGAGTCCTAGTTTGGCTTTGTCTCTTGTAGCAACATTTTTTAAAATCAGGGGCAGCTGTCTTCTATCCCAGCCATGAATCTTCCAACTTTAGTGGTCACCAACTTGACTCCATTCCTTACATCAAGCCTTGTCCTGTCAATTCTCCCTTAAATGTTTGTTGCATCTATTTCTAAATATATCCATGGCCATCACTCTAGTAAAAGACTATTACCTCACACCCTACACTTGATCTTCCCCCAACTTTAAGTGGCTCCGTTCCTCATATCACTGCCACAAGAATTAACAACCATGCCCATCTTTCATTTTTCTGCTGAAAGATTTTCAGTGGCTCCCATTGAATACCAAATAAAGTTTGAATCCCTTAGATTGGCATTCACAGCCTTCTATGTTCTGGCCCCAGCTTTATCTCTTGAAACTCATTACTCACCATCTGACAATGCCACTAAATATCCACAAGAGTGATTTCAAGGTTTTTCTGTGGTGAAGGTTCAAACTGGTAATAAACCATGTTTACATTTTTCTGGTCTAAAATAATTTCTATATTACTTTATAATAGTCAGCTGAGGTTTGTTTAAGCTCTTGGACAAGCCTAAAACTTGTATCTTGAAGAAAATATTTTTTTCCACCCAAAGAAATTGCATTCAATTTCTTAACCTTCAAAACAATGTCAGTGTTGTCACCTGTGCATTTGATAGCTAAAGCACAAGTATTCTTCAGGAGCATAAATACTCCAGCCTTGAATGAATACTCCAGCCATTGTCCAGCTCCTGTGAAAAACTTAATATTTGAGAAAGACATTCAACGGTGTGTGTTTTCTATACACTTCACAAGTAGTTGAGATTTTCTTGTATTAAGGTTAATCACTAAAAAGATGTTTACTTGGGTTTCATTATCTAAACCCCCTAAAGATGTTTTCCATTTTATTGTTAAACACTTGGTGTTAGCAAGGGTCAGCACAAGAAAAGGCCCAATGGCAAGAAGTTCTGCAAATTCTGTAAAGCTTACTGAATTCATTTGTCATTTAAAATGTTGCTGAGTGGTGCTCGAATAAGGAAACATGCAATAAATTTACTTACTTAACCAACATTTAACTGAAGGCCTGTTGTGTGTTGAGTGCTGGGGCCATACATAGAAAAATACTAGACCTATAGACTCTACCCTTGTAAACCATTCAGGCTAATGAATTCAGATACCTAAAGCAAGTAAATCCCAGTAAAACATGGTAAGTGCCCTAAGAGAGGAATGAGCAAAGTAATACGAGGGCACACAGAGTGGAGGGACCAAACTCTGTTTGGAAAAGAAGGGGCAGGCTTTGTGGAACATGCGGTATTTGAGAGTACCTAAAGAAGAATATGCCTGATTGAAGACGGAGTTATGGACGAAGGGCTCAAAACATAACATGGTGGGCTCACAGAAAACTAAGAAATTAAACACACCTGAGTGATGAAGCTGGTTGGATGGAAATAGACTAAGATGTTATCTATTTAAAATTTAATACTTCTTTGTTCATAGGAATTGATATATTGCTTTGTGTCAGATAAGACTATTACTCCTCTGAGTTCCTCATTTTGCCTTCTTGCCAGGGAAGTTAGTATTAAACTTCACATTTGGTGGAGTTTTTGGTATTATTTGGCATATTTGCCTTTCCCACAGGTTGTGCTTTCTTCCCTCTCTGCTTAAGAGATCATCTGCTTAACACGGAATGCCCTCTTTGTTCCTAATAGTCATTCCATATTTACTGAAAACCCACTGAGAAAACAGTCATGAAACTTACTTCTTAGTGTCCAAGTCCTTCACAATCGTTTTCCATCTCTACATGAATATTTCTTGACCACTGCAATTCAATGGCTCCAGTTTTCACTTACGGTTAATTCTGCAATGTTCTCGAACTTCAGAGGGGTAAAATTCTTTCACTGGTGGTGGTGTGATCTCCCCAACTAGACTAATTTGCTTTCAGGGCAGGGATCATATCATCTTCTTTGAGTACTTCTTGCCATGAAATAGAGTGATGAGAAGGAAAAAAGAAACTACATTCCTGTTAGTGATTGTTAGATGATGAGTGATGAGGTAATAGCATGTGAGTTCTGCTCTCTTTTGGGGACGTGTATTGAAATATGAAATAGCTTTCTAAGACATATCAAATCCTTGCTTAGTACCCACTTTTGTATATTAACAGGAATGAATGAAGCAACAGAAGAAATCCAGACAACAACTCCAGGACTTGGAAATCATGAATTTAAATTTTCAGAATTTGTAGGTAAAGATATTTCTATCTCTTTTTCCAATTAAAAGTCATGACTTGGAAGAGAGAAGATATAGGACCTGAATCACTGAAGAAATACTGTGAGAAAATTTGGACTGACTTATCTTCCATCCTACCTTAGGATTGCTAGGTCAGAATAGCAGGAATCCAAGAAGTATTGATAGTCTGACAGAGTAGTATTGAAACAGGGTGCAGCAGCAGGAATGTAATGGCCGTGTCAAGCAAGCAGGTATTGGCATTGGGCAAGGGTGGGGCTGAAGAGGTAAGCATTTGACAGGATTTGAACCTGGGTCTCGAATGCTAAGGTTCATGTACTTATTCCAACAAACAGCTGCTCAATTAGCTGATAGGAATGAAAAGAAATCCAGCGGCATTTACTAGTTCTCCATAGTTCCCTTTCTTTCATCTATAGGTTTTACTGTTCATAACAGGTTGCTGCCACTTATCAGGGTACACTGGGGGTCAACAATTCAGGATGTCCTTAAGTCTTCCTCCTTCCTACCTTGACACCTTGCTATCTCACAGGGTGGTTATGAGGATTAAAAGACTAAATTCATGTTCAGTGCCTATAATAGTGCCTGGCTCCTAGTAACTGTGCAAATGTTAGTTGCTGTTACTAATTGTTACCATTTTTTCCCCAAAGTTTAAAGGAAATGCACATTAATTTAAAAAAGGTATCGTGTACCTACAAGAAGTGTTAGGGAGACACCTAAAATGAGTGGAGACTTGAGAAATATACTAAGAATCCTTAAAATGGTTTTTTTTAAAGGCTTTATTAAGAAGACTGTTCAAAGATGACAGATGCCTGGTAGAAAGTGCATCTTTCTCATCTTTGTTAAGAATGATATCCAAACATGAAAATATGTAAGATACGGTTAGGAGCAGGGTGATCATACATCCCAGTTTGTCTGGGACAGTCCTGATTTACATCTGTTGTCCTGGTGAAATTATTACTAATGCTCCCTTTTCATCTCAATGTCCTGGTTTGGATGAAAAAAATTACATGGTCACCTTAGTAGTAAGGGCAATGAAAATAAGTGTGTTATCAAAAAACAAAGAGCATCTATATTTAAAAAGAATTGATCATTTCTAGGCTCAGATAAAAAACAAAATCCCAACGTTAGTGGGAACGTATACATGCAGGTTAAATTACTACCAGTAATTGTGAAAAACAAGAAAATAGAAAATGTTCCAGAACACTGAGCTTGGGCAAAAGGCTAAATTTAAGGGGTAAAAGCTGAATTCCAGAAGCCACACACCAGGAAATTTACCTTTGAATCCTGGAAAATTTCTGAATGGACACTTGTGTTTTAAATCAGAAAGCCATGCTCATTTTGAAGTCAGAATTGATCACTCAGAATTGATGACCTGTTCTATTTTCCTTGCTGTGTGCATAGCCAGGAATGCCATGTTCGATTCCGCTTCCTGGGCAGTAGTCAGGGCAGGAAAACAAGGCGTCAGAATTCTAAGATTGATATAATCCTATGTAGGCAAGTTTATACAGGGCACCAAGACAGTAGGCATGTGGAGTCCTCCCTGGTAGCCGTGGCAATAAGTAAAACACATGGGACATGTTGTTATTACCTGAGAAGACTAGAGCTGTGAGGAAAAAACAGGTCAGCAATACCTAATAATACTTTTTATTACAATAAGATAATAGAATAATGACAGTCTTTATTAATAACAATTCTCCTGGAGAAGGGCCTGATGTGCTTAGGAAAGTATAGCTCTTTCTGAGCAAGAAAGCACTTCTAGGAAGGCTCCCAATTCCCAAGGCTGTACACACCTCCATGTTCTCTGCAACTAACTCACATCCTAGCACCTACAACATTCCATTATTTACACATCTATTTGGCTCCTTCACTCAACTTTCAGCTCCTTGATGGTAGGTACAGTCTCCTTACTGTTAGATCTCTAGCCTGGAAACAGTAGATAATGCTTGCCGAATGGCAGATGGTGTTTTGAAAACCACAACAGGGCTATTTTGTCAAGTCTTTTGCTCCATGAGGCCAAGATAGGGTCAGGTTTACCTCACAGCAAATGTGGAGTTCAGAAATTTTCTGGCACCTCTGCAGGACTCTGCATTACCCAAGAGGGTATTCAAGTGTCATTCTGATAGTTATGTATCTCTGGCTTGGTGTGCACTGTAAGATTTTAATCTATTCTAGACAAAAACTCTTAGGACCCCAAAGCCGGATTCGGATACAGGATTAAAGGTGACTAGATTCACCTAAACACGTATTTATGATGGACAGAATCATCAGATAATTGAGATTTGCAGATTAACCAGTAGAGCTCATTCCATTTGTGGTGATGCTTTCTTGTTCTTTATTCATTTGCTCACATACTTATTATTTAATTTGGCTTTTTGTTTTTTTTTTTTCCATCAGAGATTTCCTGAGTACCTTCAGTGTCGCAAGTGCTGGGATTACAAAGATAGAGGAGTTCGTGCTTTCAGGGCATTCACACAGTAATAAGAGAGATACATGTACTTCTAACTCTGAATTAGACTGAGTACTCTAAAATCCATAAAGGACTGTGGGACCACAGGGATTGACAAGTGTTATTAGGCACTAAGGATGAATGGGAGGAATTTACTAAGCAGGGTTGGGGGAAGGGAGCATTTTAGAGAAGCAATTTGTAAGCTGCACTGTTCCTCTTCTGGTGACTCTAAAACCTATTGTTTAAGGGCAGGCCAGCCTTTCCCCAATGTGTTCTTCAAGAGGGAAGCTGGATGCTTGCTGCAACGAAAGGCTGGGTTTGAGTGATCACATGGATTCATATAGCTTCCCATTCTGATTTGGTACAATTACCTGGGAAATAACTTTAAATCTGAGAAAGCTAGCAACTGTGGTCATCTAGATTCTGAGTAAAGTGTTTACAATATGATGTTATTTATAACAAAGTGAATTAGTAAAAAGTCTCAAATATAGAAATATTTTATAAATATAATTTTATTACTTGGAAATATATACAAAAATTCAAACACAGCTAAAAAACAGTTGCTAAGCAGAGTTCCTATCCAACCTGGTTTAATGAACATAAAGTTATCAGCATAAAACTTGAGTCCTGAAACAACTTATTGTCTTCAGGGTCTTTAAATAATGGGTTTAAAAAGAGGTAACTGTTTTGTTCTTTACACCTATTTAAATCTTTCCCCCAAATACAGAGTACTAACATTTGTTTGGTTCATGAGGTTTTATTTTAGAAAAATAGCTAAAGCTATTAGCTAATTATTTGAAAACTGCAATATGTTTCCCCATTTCCAGTCTTCTGTCACCTTACATTCTCCATAGTTTCTCAAAAATTCCCAATAGTTGTTAACAGAAAGCATTTGCAACCTCCAGTAGCTCTCTAGGATACAGAAGTGCGGATCTAACAATCTTGAAATCATTTAAGGGGGCAATAGTTTTTTTTTTTATTTTTCATTTTTGCAATTTCATGTCATTTTATTTTGGTCCAGCCATATCTCCTTGTAGGAGAAAAAAAAAATGAGTTACTCTGTTCTTCCTGATTGTCAATTCATTACACTACTTTATCCATTCTTTTTGCTCTCAGGTTTAAAAACGAAAAAAAAAAAAAAAAAAGCCTTCTGGACAACCTTAGCATTTTCTATAAATTTAAGCTTATTGTGAGCTTGAACATTTCAAACATTTTTATATTTCACTCTCCTCTAACTTTTGTCATGCCAGTTTTCCGTTCTTTTGCAAATGATCTTTGACAACCTGGCTTCATCAGAGAGCTCTGAGATGCTTTAGATGCCCATTCTCTATCTTATTGGCTAGGTTCTTTTAACTTAAAAAAAAATAATAATTTGTAGAATGTCATCTAAAAGTTTTCACAATGTGAAGAACTGGAAAAGGTAGCTGGCTAAGAAGCAGAAAGGCCTCCTTTTGGTTTTGGGAGTCAACTGTGATCTTCAGTCTGGTCTTGCATCCTCTCTTCCCAGCTGAGAAGCCTGAGGCCCTGAGTAGATTAAATAAACTGGGGAAGACGTCCACCTGAAATGGTCTGATTCACGGTTCAGAGGGGAACAAGTCTAAATTTGAGACTTGCTTCCACAATATTCTTTCTCAAAGTTGAAAGTGAACATATTTCCCTGCTTGCAATCTGTTGATGGATCTCTGCTGTCTACAATATATACTACAAACCCCTTAGTCTGGTACACAAGGCCCTGTGTGACCAGCTCCCATTTCTTTTTCTAGCTTCTCCAACCCCAAATGCCTTACTAAAAGAACTTTTTTCTCTAATGCATTAGGCTGTTTCACACCTTTGCTCAGATTATTCCCTCTCAGCCAGATCTCTACCTCCTGAGAATACCTGTTCATCTTTTAAAAGCTCAAAAATAATGTCTTCAAATCTCTGCAATTGAGTGCTCCTTTATGCCCTCATTAACCTTTATTTTCTTCTGTCTTTACATCTATAACACGTTACAGTCATTGTTTACATATCCATCTGCTGACTAGACTGTAAACACCTCTAGGGCAGAAATAATGCTTTATTCAGCTTTGTCAGGTACTCTAGCACCAAAAAACTTGCACTGAATAAATGTCAGACTGAAATCTGCTTCCCTGTGACTTCCTCAAATCCTAGTTCAAGCCCTGGGATTCAGATAGACAATGCCAGCCCTTCAAATATCTAAAGACTGTCCAGGCCCAAGTCTTCTCCAAACAGAACAGCCTTAACATCCATATTTTAAAATCCTTTTTATCCAAGCTGTCCTTTCATGGAGTGCACTTGAGCTTAGTGACTTTTTATAAAATTAGGTAGGCACCACGTCCTAATGAGTGCTGAGCCCCTCAGGGTAAAAAAGTAACCAAGGTCACTTCGCTTCTCATTCATTAACTAAATGCCTGATGGTGACTACTAAGTGTCCAGAAATTCTAGGCACTAGTGATATAGACATTAAATTTAGTTTCCTTGTCCTCAATGGCTTCACAGTCCAGAGAAGACAATGATAGTGGCAGGGCTAGAGCCTAAGCCCAGTATGCATGAGTGCTAAATAATACTTCCTCAAATCAACTCCTTTTTTTAACAGCCACTTTATCATCTTACAGAATAGTGAACACATACTCCTTGAGGCCTTTTTCATAATAACTACTCTTAAGTCAGCTCTCTGCAACCTCACCCCTGAATTGTATCTTTTGTTGATTATTTTTTCAAACCCAGTTACAGGATTACCATATTATTCCAGTTGATTGCATGTGCTGCTTTTGGTCCTGTGTGCTATCTTGTTGAATGTTTGTGAATTTCCATGCTGACCTTCACAGATCTGGTCCATCATCTAACCTGAAGACCATAACTCTAACTTGATTCAACTTACTGGCTAAAAGCAATGAGGATAACAGAACTAAGGCCCAACCTCTAGAAAGGTCCATCCTACTTTCTTATTCACAATCTGGTACAATACACTAAAATATACCCCTTATCACCTTATTAACATTTATTATTTTCAATAAAACTATGGATAAATCATGCATCACTAGGAATTATAAGCTGGTTTTTAAAAATAATCATTAAATATCCATTATAAATATTTTAAAACAATTGGAAGATGTTACATATATTACATACTACATATAATGGCACATGTCAGCCTTTTAAGCTTAAAAATAATCTTTTCCCAAACTGGGATTGATTTATACCCAAGTATAAAATGACCCTTGGCCTATAGCACCAACCCGGGCCCAGAGGAAAAGACAATTTTGAGCCTGTCTGTCCTCTGGCATTGGGCTTCCTGATATGACACTGAGGGTCCTCTCCCTCTGGTTTTATTCCCTGGCAGTATTGAGGCCTGGCACAGGGACCCATCTTACTGTATGCTGCAGGCCTGGGAAATCAGGGAATCTAGAGGGGGTAAGGTCCTCTAACCATTTTACAATGGAAAGAAAAGTTAAATATGTTCCTTATTCTGTGTTTTTAATTTACACAACTATAACAAGACTCTACAAGACAGAAGGAGGTTAAAATTACCGAAATACAATTTCTCTGCTGGTTCTTCTCTTTGGAAATTGAAGTCTCATAATAGGAGTAGCGTTAAAACTCATCTAGTTCTGACTGGTAACCTGTTCCACTGTCACCTCCCTTTCCCAGATTTAGGTATAATTCATTCAAAGTTTTAAATGCCATCCATATGCCACATTTTTAGACAAACACAGAAGCTTAATAATACTTTTCATTTTCTTTTTCTTGGTTCATAAGGACAATTCCTGCCAAATGTTCTGTCTTATGACTCTCCTCCGCTTCAAAGTATGTTTAAGTTACACATTAAGAATCCAAAAAAATACCACTATGGAATTTTCATAAGCAATATCCAACCAATCAGTAAAACACAGTACACAGTGTGAAAATTTTAATTTATTCCCCTCCCAAGTATCCAGAATGTATATCTCTTTAGCTTTGAGAAATGAGATACTGAAAATACCAACAGAATTGATCATATGAAAGAAAGAAAAGCACATACGACAGAGGAAACATCCCTAAGTCCTCCCTACCGTAGTAGTGCAAGTTAATGGTAAGTTTCTGGCAATGTCACCTTTCTGTACATGACAGATTTAAAGTGGAGATAGGCCTCTGATTTTTATTTTTAAATCCTAGCAGGTTTTTTTTTTTTTTTTTTTTTTTTTGAGGCTATATTAAATGACAATGCATTTTGAGTCGGGGAGAAAAAAATTAAAAACCCAAAACTTCTTTCAGTTTATTCAAAATAAAAATACACATAGAATTATGAAAATATAGGTTTACTATTTCCACCACGTAGGTTGATGCTGCTGTTGAAAGGCTTACAAACTGTTTTTCAAGTTTTTAAAGCTCATCTCGATCCCTCAATAGAGTATACCTATATTCACTGGGTGCTAGTTTCTGGAAGGAGCTCTCAGGTGGACTGCTTGCTACATCTTGGGCTTGCTACAAAAGAAAGAATAAAACATTTTTATACCAATATAGTTTATAGTGCCATAATATTTTAATAAGAGTATTTGATGAATGGTAGTTCCCCTATAATTATTTGCTTATTAATCAATAAAAGCAACTGTGTGCCAAAGCAAGAGATTTAAATGTGAAATCTTGCTTTCCTCATTTCAAATGCTCTTACTCAGATTCTCCAGGGCAAGGTTGCCACAGGGCCATTAACTGTGGGCTTGTTTTACATTTGCTGAGGTGTGGTGGAAAGGACCAAAATACCTGACACCTGGATGCTTTCCTAGACTAGTCTACAGAGGCAACACAACCCTAGGTTGGCTCAAACCCTTCCTTTGTGCATGACCGCTAAGAGAATTAACAGCATCCACTATGTAGATATTATCTTAGTTATCAATTACCAGGATACCAGAAATTATTACAACTTAGTTGAAATAAAGAGGAAAGCAAACATTTCAATACTGAAAGAAATTAATTTCTGTAGTTTACTTGTGTACCAAGAGTAGACAAAAATACACAGTGAAACGAGCTACTTCCAAGAATTTTAAAGAAAAGGCAGTGCAGTCCATCCTCTATTTCCAAATTGTGAGCTCAAGAGCAGGCCTGATTGTTCTCATTTTAATATCCCCTGTAGTTGACATAGGCACACAGTGCATATATTACATACTATATGTAATGGCACATTAATTCTAACAGGAAGCAATGTGTCTATAAACTTATCATTTGACTTTATCATGTGCCTCTTTCCCAATACATTTTAAATTGTTTCAGTGAGATATATGTTTGGATGAAGCTGAAATTATATTACTATAAAACAAACATTTATTTGGTGCCCTCTGTTAGTACACAAAGATGAACAAATATAAGTTCACTGTCTAATGAGGAAATTGAAACAAGTCAGGATAATACAATAATGGTAAATGACATCTTTTCCTAATCTGATAAAATACTATGCAGGCCTTCTTTTCTGAGGAAAATAATCACCTTTGGGTTATAGCCGACAAGTTTGCCTCCTATAGTTGCTTAATTATCAAAAATCTGACCTCATTTTTAAGGGAAAAAGCATGTTTTTGGATTCCTATAGGGAACTCTTGCCTCTGAACCTAATCTGACTCTTAAATAAAGAAAAACTCAGTTTTTATTTTCCTTTTATAAATAGAGATTTTATAGGCAAAATAATGGATTTAAGTTCTGAGCATAGGAAATAGAAGATTTTGGTACATATCATCTTCCCTCTCTGTATCATGGTAATAGGCATGATAGAAATCATTATCTATCAAAATGCAAATTTAGGGCTGTTTAGTACAATAGGAACATAGAAATTACTTGTAACAGAAGTTACAAGGTGGAAACAGTAAAATTCTCAGGTAGAAAAAAATATAAGAGAACATAAAATTTTGATAAAACAGTTGTCAAGTATTCTAAATCACAAATGGGAAAGCTGCATTAAACTGTAAAGTTTTGAGCATTATGAATAGTGTATTTGTGAAGGCTCTTAGAATGATTTAGCAGAATAACCAATCATTACTTTCTTTATAGTGTGGTCAATCTTCCAGCCACAGAGGAAGGCTTGGAATTATTGGAATCCACTGATTTCTTCACTGATTTATCTGTTTTAGATTCCTATTTCCTATTTCCATTTGAAGCCAACTGTATTTAAATCTGTTATAGCCATATTCAACAGAGGTCACATTCAGAACACTTTTATACAATCAAGAAACTACGTTATAATATCCTTTCAACTTTTCTGAAGACCTAAAACTAAAAATTAATTTAAAAGGATAATTTCTACTCAGAATTTCTCTACACAAATATTCAGAAGCTGAAGCTCAAGCCGATGCAAGAACTTCAGACTCTCTTTGAGGCTAACTGAAAAACAAAAAAAAAGAGTTCCCATTGAAAAATAAACAGGAGTCCTACCTCTCCTGGGGCTATATCGGTTGGATCAGGTCCATGATGGAATTCTCTGTGCAGTTTTCCAGAATGTAAGTCAAATACAAATTGCTTGAGTTTTCCAGGAATTCTAAAACCATAGTCAAATAAAATTTAAACTGTTAATATGGACTTACCTCTATTTTACCAACTTCACAGTATTAAAAAAATTTTGCTAACCTACAATCCCACCCTCCTACCACAACTATTGCAGGCCAGGTATGTGTCAAACATTTTTACACAATTGTAAGCATAGTATCCAGATACTCAGTTTTGTATTCTAATTCCTGTACTTGTTTCATAGAAAATTTTCCATGCTTATCATTAAGGCACATTATAATCTACCAAGACGCTGTACCGCAAATTCTTAACCTTTTTAAATTAATGGGCACTTTATATATTTTCCTAAATTACATATATGTAACTAAAAAAACCTTTGTTCTGCAACATCACACTAAAAATAACAGGGCTCAAAAGAAAAAGAGTTAGGGGCTAACCACTTAAAACTATACAGCTTTGTAACCAAAGCACTATTATCAAGCTGTAATAAAAATATTAGCACCATCCAATGTCCACCACCATTTAAACCTAGTGTCAACCAGGTGATCCTCTGCAGCCTTAACATAAAGGTTGTGAGCCCACTTTTGAGGTCCAGGTCCTTGAGGGTATTCACTAGACAGTAAAAACCAATTTCATCAAATTAACCTGAACCAGGGCATAGTATTTTCATGTTTTTTTTCCCTAAACATAGGGGGAAATGTCTTCATAACTTCTTTAAACCATACATGCAACTTCATTGGATAACTTAACATTATGAAAAGCAAAGCACTTCTCAAGATCATTAAACTAGCTTTTATTTACACTAAGAAAGGCACTTCCTCAGGATTTTCAGCTGTTTTGTTTTGGAGGTCTTCATATACCCCTATGGCATTCTCTTTATGAAAAAGCTTATTCTCTGGCTCACGCCTGTAATCCGAGCACTTTGGGAGGCCAAGGCGGGCGGATCACGAGGTCAGGAGATCGAGACCATCCTGGCTAACACAGTGAAACCCCGTCTCTACTAAAAATACAAAAAAATTAGCCTGGTGTGGTGGCGGGCGCCTGTAGTCCCAGCTACTCGGGAGGCTGAAGCAGGAGAATGGTGGGAACCCGGGAGGTGGAGCTTGCAGTGAGCCGAGATCGGGCCACTGCACTCCAGCCTGGGCGACAGAACGAGACTCTGTCCCCCCCCCCCCCCCCCAAAAAAAGAAAAAGACAAATCTTATTCTGATGGCTTCAGGACATTCTGAGAATAATGATATATGAACCGAAACAACTTCATTTTCTATGGACATTATTCTCTTAATTACCAATCATGTATGAGCAAATCTGCAGCACAGAAACAATGCACTGTAGCAGATAACACCATATTGAGCTAAGCAAATTTATATATCAAGCTTTCTTCTTTGTAATATTTCCTTGAGTTATATACAATAAAGTAGGATTACTGGGTTAACAAATAAGAGCTTTTGACCAAGTGTGAGCAAATTATACCTATAAAACATCAGTTGGTTTTTACTGTTTGTTCTTTAAAGTGTTGCCAGCATGTCTGTCTTTTTAAAATTAAAATTGGTTTTGCTAATTTGATAAGTAAAAGATACCTGCATTTTAATTTACATTTCTTCACAAATTAAGCATTTTTTCATTGCTTCTCTGAATTTACATTTCTGCTCATATGAATTGTCTGCCTTCTAACTGAGATCTTAGTGCTTTAAAAAATTAATTATATATTTTAAATAGAAACACTTTTTCATTCTGTTACAAGAATTAAAATGCAGGTCCACATACACTTTAATTCCTTGGGTAGAACTGATTGACTTTTAAAATCATTATTTTTTTGGTAGCAAACAATAGCTGGCTTGTAGTTAATATTACCAGTTTCTTTTTCTTTTTATCCTCTCCTGAGGTCCTGGAAGTGCTGTTTCTTCCCTTCAATAACTCCCACTGAGCTGTACCAACCAATAACTTCATTGTATACCCATTTTGGCTCCCCACTAGCTCCAATGCAACAGAGACCAGCAGGTGCCAAATGCACAGTTTACAAATACAAATGACTGTCAGGTAGCTATATTGACAGAATGCCTCTGAAAGGTTCTCTGGTGCTGAAGTAATTGCACATGTACCAGAGATAAACACTGAGAGGAGATCAATTTAAATTTAATCTGACATCATCTACTGTCACCCACAGCAAGTGCTAAAATATATCCATTCAATCCATAGCATTGCAAAAGGTCTATAATGTTAAGATAAAGCCTCTGCTAGTTTGTTTTATGAGGTCCAAAGATTATCAAAACTAATACAGTGTGAACTGCTTCTGCTAGTCAAGAAATAATTTATGATTAAATCTTAAATGTGACAAATTCATTGAAAACACTCAAAACACATTTTTCCAAGTTGATTTTTTTCCCTTGTTAACAGATGAAAGAAAAAATTGTGTGCAAAACGAAAAGACAAGAGATAGGATGAATCTGAATTGATGCAGTAGAAAAACAGATTATAAAACAGCTATCTAGCTTGTGGCCAGAAACTATCCATCATTATTAAGAAGTAACATTCAGTGAATCAACAATAAATTGTCAAGAAAACAGACAACATGCTAATCTCCTAAACAGGAAAATAAATGGGCCCTTGCCATAATAAATAAAATTATATACATCATGCTTTAGGGCAAAATTGTTTTAATTAGAACACCTAAGTGTTTCCCATCCTCCAGTTACTTTTTTGTTTATTTACAATTCTTTAGGTGAGACAAAATTTTGACATAGTGAAATGCACAAATGTTAAGTGTATGAACAAACTTGAACAAATGAATACAAGGTAATATGTATTTTTATTATTTCTTAAAATTTAGATACAGCAGAATTCACTTTTTTAGGCTTAACTTTTGAGTTTTAACATGTGCATAGCATTTTGCTACCTGCTCCACAAACCAGGTACAGAACAATTCCAACACCCTTTTTAAGTCAGACTCTCCCCTTTCCCACAACCCCTGGCAACTGTTGACCTTCTATGATTGTCATTTGTACAAAATCATACAACATGTAATTATAAGAATGGCTTTTTTTTCACTTAGCATATTGTATTTGAGATTCATTCATCCATTTTTGTATATATAAAAAGATATGTTCCTCTATCCACTGTGGAATAGTATGTCCCATTGAGTAGATATACAATTAGTTTATCCATTCTTCTATTCAAGGACATTCAAGTTCTTTCCAGATTTTGGTGATTATGCACAATACTGCTACAAACATTTGTGCACAAGTGTTTGTGAACTTTGTCTAGAACAAATACCAGGTTATATGGTAGGTATATATCTAACTTTTAAAGAAACTGTAAACTGTTTTCTAGAGTGGCTGTATCATGTTGTAATCCACCAGCAATGTATGAAACTTCTAGTTGTTCCATATCCTCATGAACACCTTGTATTATCAGTATTTTAATTTAGGCATTCTAAAATATATATACTGACTAATGATGCTGAGCACCTTCCACATGCGTTTATCTGCTATCCCTATATCTTCTTTACATTCTATCAGTATCTTTCACAGAATAAAAGTTTTTAATTTGATTAAGACCAATTTATACATGATTTCCTTTTATGGATAGTGCTTTTGATACTCTAAGAACTCTCTGTGAAACCCCAGGTCATAAAGAGTTTCTCCTATGTTTGCTTCTAAGAGTTTTCTAGTTTTATCTTACATATAGGTGCATGATAAATTCTAAGTTAATTTTTCATAGAAGGAAATTCTTTTTTGGATGAGGACATTCAGTTGGTCTAGCACCATCTGTTGAAAAGACTATCCTTTCTCCACTGAATTGCCCTTAGCACCTTTAAAAAAATCTATTACTGAGATTACCCTTCCAAGATGGCTGAATAGGAACAGCTCCGCTCTGCAGCTCCCAGCATGATCAACGCAGAAGACGGGTGATTTCTGCATTTCCAATTGAGGTACCTGGTTCATCTCATTGGGACTGGTTGGACAGTGGGTGGTGCAGCCCACAGAGGGTGAGCTGAAGCAGGGTGGGGTATCGCCTCACTCAGGAAGCACAAGGGGTTGGGGGATTTCCCTTTCCTAGCCAAGGGAAGCTGTGACGGACGGTACCAGAAAAACGGGACATTTCTGCCCAAATACTGCACTTTTCCAACAATCTTAGCAAACAGCATACCAAGAGATTATATCCCACACCTGGCTCAGCAGCTTCCATGCCCATGCAACCTTACTCACGCTAGCTAGCGCAGCAGTCCAAGATCGAACTGCGAGGTGGCAGCCAGAAGGTGGAGGGGCACCTGCTATTGCTGAGGCTTGACTAGGTAAACAAAGCGGCCAGGAAGCTCGAACTGGGTGGAGCCCTCCGCAGCTCAACAAGGCCTCCTTGCCTCTATATACTCCACCTCTGGGGGCAGGGCATAGCTGAACAAAAGCCAGCAGAAACTTCTGCAGACTTAAATGTCCCTATCTGACAGCTCTGAAGAGAGCAGTGGTTCTCCCAGTACAGTGTTTGAGCTCTGCGAATGGACAGAATGCCTCCTCAAGTGGGTCCCTGACCCCTGTGTAGCCTAACTGGGAGACACCTCCCAGTAGGGGCCAACTGACGCCTCATACAGCTGGGTGCCCCTCTGAGACGAAGCTTCCAGAGGAAGGATCAGATAGCAATATTTGCTGTTCTACAATATTTGCTGTTGTGATACCCAGGCAAACAGGGTCTGAAGTGGACCTCCAGCAAACTCCAACAGACCTGCAGCTGAGGGACCTGACTGTTGGAAGGAAAACTAACAAACAGAAAGGAATAGCATCAAAATCAACAAGAAGGACGTTCACACAAAAACCCCATCTGTAGGTCACCATCATCAAAGACCAAAGGTAGACAAAACCACAAAGATGGGGAGAAACAGAGCAAAAAAGCTGAAAATTTTAAAAACCAGAGCACCTCTTCTCCTCCGAAGGATTGCAGCTCCTCGCCAGCAATGGAACAAAGCTGGACGGAGAATAACTTTGATGAGTTGACAGAAGTAGACTTCAGAAGGTAGGTAATAACAAACTTCTCCAAGTTAAAGGAGGATGTTTGAATCCATCGCAAGGAAGCCAAAAACTTTGAAAAAAGATGAATGGCTAACTAGAATAAACAGTGTAGAGAAGATCTTAAATGACCTGATGGAGCTGAAAACCATGGCACAAGAACTACGTGATGCATGCACAAGCTTCAGTAGCTGATTTGATCAACTGGAAAAAAGAGTATCAGTGATTGAAGATAAAATTAATGAAATGAAGCGAGAAGTTTAGAGAAAAAAGTAAAAAGAAATGAACAAAACCTCCAAGAAATATGGGACTATGTGAAAAGACCAAATGTACGTTTGATTGGTGTACCTGAAACTGACGGGGAGAATGGAACCAGGCTGGAAAACACTCTTCAGGATATTATCCAGGAGAACTTCCCCAACTTAGCAAGGCAGGCCAACATTCAAATTCAGAAAATACAGAGAACACCACAAAGATCTCCTCAAGAAGAGCAACCCCAAGACACATAATTGTCAGTTTCACCAAGGTTGAAATGAAGGAAAAAATGTTAAGTGCAGCCGGAGAGAAAGGTCTGGTTACCCACAAAGAGAAGCCCATCAGACTAACAGTGGATCTCTCAGCAGAAACGCTACCAGCCAGAAGAGAGTGGGGGTCAATATTCAACATTCTCAAAGAAAAGAATTTTCAACCCAGAATTTCATATCCAGCCAAACTAAGCTTCGTAAGTGAAGGAGAAATAAAATCCTTTACAGACAAGCAAATGCTGAGAGATTTTGTCACCACCAGGCCTGAAGGAAGCACTAAACATGGAAAGGAACAACCAGTACCAACCACTGCAAAAACATGTCAAATTGTAAAGACCACTGATGCTAGGAAGAAACTGCATCAACTAACAGGCAAAATAACCAGCTAACTTCATAATGACAGGATCAAATTCACACATAACCATATTAACCTTAAATGTAAATGGGCTAAATGCCCCAATTAAAAGACACAGACTGGCAAATTGGATAATGAGTCAAGATGTGCTGTATTCAGAGACCCATCTCACGTGTAGAACACACACAAAGGCTCAAAATAAAGGGATGGAGGAAGATCTACCAAGCAAATGGAAAGCAAAAAAAAGCAAGGGATGCAATCCTAGTCTCTAATAAAATAGACTTTAAACCAACAAAGATCAAAAGAGACAAGGCCATTACATAATGGTAAAGGGATCAATTCAACAAGAAGAGCTAACCTAAATATATATGCACCCAATACAGGAGCACCCAGATTCATAAAGCAACTCCTTAGAGACCCACAAGGAGACTTAGACTCCCACACAATAATAATGGGAGACTTTAACACCCCACTATCAACATTAGACAGATCAACGAGACAGAAAGTTAATACGGATATCCAGGACTTGAACTCAGCTCCACACCAAGCAGACCTAATAGACATCTACACAACTCTCCACCCCAAATCAACAGAATATACATTCCTCTCAGCACCACATCACATTTATTCCAAAACTGACCACATAGTTGGAAGTAAAGCACTCCTCAGCAAATGTAAAAGAACAGAAACCACAACGAGCTGTCTCTCAGACCACAGTGCAATTAAATTAAAACTCAGGATTAAGAAACTCACTCAAACCACACAACTACATGGAAACTGAACAACCTGCTCCTGAATGACTACTGGGTACATAACAAAATGAAGGCAGAAATAAAGATGTTCTTTGAAACCAATGAGAACAAAGATACAACATACCGGAATCTCTGGGACACATTTAAAGCAGTGTGTAGAGGGAAATTTATAGCACTAAATGCCCACAAGAGAAAGCAGAGAAGATCGAAAACTGACACCCTAACATCACAATTAAAAGAATTAGAGAGGCAAGAGCAAACTAATTCAAAAGCTAGCGGAAGGCAAGAAATAACTAAGATCAGAGCAGAACTGAAGGAGATAGAGACACAAAAAACCCTTCAAAAAATCATGCAGGAGCTGTTTATTTGAAAAGATCAACAAAACTGAGAGACCGATAGCAAGACTAATAAAGAAGAAAAGAGAGAAGAATCAAATAGACGCAATAAAAAATGATAAAGGGGATATCACCACCGATCCCACAGAAATACAAACTAACATCACAGAATACTATAAACACTTCTATGCAAATTAACTAGAAAATCTAGAAGAAATGGATAAATTCCTGGACAAATATACCCTCCCAAGACAAAACCAGGAAGATGTTGAATCCCTGAATAGACCAATAACAGGCTCTGAAATTGAGGCAATAATTAACAGCCTACCAACCAAAAACAGTTCAGGACCAGATGGATTCACAGCTGAATTCTACCAGAGGTACAAAGAGGAGCTAGTACCATTCCTTCTGAAACTACTCCAATCAATAGAAAAAGAGGGAATCTTCCCTAACTCATTTTATGAGGCCAGCATCATCCTGATACCAAAGCTTGCGCAGAGACACAACAAAAACAGAGAATTTTAGACCAGTATCCCTGATGAACATGGATGCAAAAATCCTCATAAAATACTGGCAAACCAAACCTAGCAGCATATCAAAAAGCTTATCCACCAAGATCAAGCTGGCTTCATACCTGGGATGCAAGGCTGGTTCAACATATGCAAATCAATAAGTGTAATCCATTACATAAACAGAACCAATGACAAAAACCACATGATTATCTCAATAGATGCAGGAAAGGCCTTCGACAAAATTCAGCCCTTCATGCTAAAAACTCTCAATAAACTAGGTATTGCTGGAACGTATCTCAAAATAATAAGAGCTATTTATGACAAACCCACAGCCAGTATCATACTGAATGGGCAAAAACTGGAAGCAGTCCCTTTGAAAACCGGCACAAGACAGGGAGGTCCTCTCTCACCACTCCTATTCAACATAATGTGGAAGTTCTGGCCAGGGCAATCAGGCAAGAGAAGGAAATAAAGGGTATTCAATTAGGAAAAGAGGGAGTCAAATTGTCCCTGTTTGCAGATGACATGATTATATATTTAGAAAATCCATCGTCTCAGCCCCAAATCTCCTTAAGCTGATAAGCAACTTCAGCAAAGTCTCAGCATACAAAATCAATGTACAAAAATCACAAGCACTCCTATACACCAATAACAGACAGCCAAATCATGAGTGAACTCCCATTCACAATTGCTACAAAGAGAATAAAATACATAGGAATCCAACTTACAAGGGATGTGAAGGACCTCTTCAAGGAGAACTACAAACCACTGCTCGACGAAATAAAAGAGAACACAAACAAATGGAAGAACATTCCATGCTCATGGATAGAAAGAATCAATATCATGAAAATGGCCACACTGCCCAAGGTAATTTATAGATTCAATGCCATCCGCATCAAGCTACCAATGACCATCTTCACAGAATTGGAAAAAACTACTTTAAACTTCATATGGAACCAAAAAAGAGCCCACATTGCCAAGACAATCCTAAGCAGAAAAAAAAAGCTGGAGGCATCATGCTACCTGACTTCAAACTATACAAGGCTACAGTAACCAAAACAGCATGGTACTGGTACCAAAACAGAGATACAGACCAATGGAACAGAACAGAGGCCTCAGAAATAACACCACACATCTACAACCATCTGATATTTGACAAACCTGACAAAAACAAGAAATGGGGACAGGATTCCCTATTTAATAAACGGTGCTGGGAAAACTGGCTAGCCATATGTAGAAAGCTGAAACTGGATCACTTCCTTACATTACATACAAAAATTAATTCAAGATGGATTAAAGACTTAAATGCTAGACCTAAAACCATAAATACCCTAGAAGAAAACCTAGGCAATACCATTCAGGACATAGGCATGGGCAAGGACTTCATGGCTAAAACACCAAAAGCAATGGCAACAAAAGCCAAACTAGACAAATGGGATCTAGTTAAACTAAAGAGCTTCTGCACAGCAAAAGAAACTACCATCAGAGTGACCAGGCAACCTACAGAATGGGAGAACTTTTTGCAATGTACCCATCTGACAAAGGGCTAATATCCAGAATCTACAAAGAACTTAAATTTACAAGAAAAAATCAAACCCATTAAAAAGTGGGCAAAGGATATGAACAGACAATTCTCAAAAGAAGACATTTATGCAACCAACAGACACATGAAAAAATGCTCATCATCACTGATCATCAGAGAAATGCAACTCAAAACAACAATGAGATGCTATCTCACACCAGTTAGAACGGCGATCATTAAAAAATCAGGAAACAACAGGTGCTGGAGAGGATGTGGAGAAATATGAACACTTTTACACTGTTGGTGAGAGTGCAAACTAGTTCAACCATTGTGGAAGACAGTGTGGTGATTCCTCAAGGATCTAGAACTAGAAATACCATTTGACACAGCCATCCCATTACTGGGTATATACCCAAAGGATTATAAATCATGCTGCTATGAAGACACATGCACACATATGTTTATTGCGGCACTATACACAATAGCAAAGACTTGGAACCAACCCAAATGTCCATCAATGATAGACTGAATTAAGAAAATGTGGCACATATACACCATGGAATACTACGCAGCCACAAAAAAAAGATGAGTTCATGTCCTTTATAGGGACATGGATGAAGCTGGAAACCATCATCCTGAGCAAAGTATCCCAAGGACAGAAAACCAAACACCGTGTATTCTCACTCATAGGTGGGAATTGAACAATGAGAACATTTGGACACAGAACAGGGAACATCACACACCGGCACCTGGCGTGGGGTGGGGGCAGGGCGGAGGGATAGCATTAGGAGAAATACCTAATGTAAATGATGAGTTAATGGGCGCAGCAAACCAACATGGCACATATATACATATGTAACAAACCTGCACGTTGTGCACATGTACCCTAGAACTTAAAGTATAATTTTTAAAAAATCTATTACTATATTTGTATGTCTATTTCTGGACTCCCTCTCTTCTCTTCCATGGCTCTATGTACATACTCTTTCACCAAAACTGCACTGTATTAATTACCTTAGATGTATATTTTGTCTTAAAACTAGGTAATGTGAATCCTCCAACTTTCTTTTTCAAAACAGTTTTAGCTATTCTGGTTTAAGCTTTCCATATAAATTTTAGAATCTGGTTGTCTATATCAATGAATCTAGCTGAGATTTTGACTGGGATCACATTAAATTTATAGGTCAAGTTGACTGTATTGAGTGTTGTAATCCATGAACACAGTATGCTTCCTTGTTTATTTTGGTTGTCTTGGATTTCCTTCAGCAGCATTTTGTAACTTTCAACATACAGATCCTGCACATGTTTTGTTTGATTTATATCTAGGTAGTTTTTTTTTCCTCCTTTTGGAGTTATTATAAATGGAACTTAAAACAAAATCCTGGTTTCCAATTGTTCATTGTCTTTGTATAGAAATATAAGTGATGTTTTAAAAAGTTAACCTGTATACTGCTCAAATCACTTATTAGTTCTAGGAGCTCTTTAACAGATTTGTTGGTAATTTCTACACAGACAATCATGTTATATACAAAGAAAGTTACTTTTATTTCTTTCTTTCAGGTCTGAATGCCTTTCATTTATTTTCTAGTTCTATTGTACTTGCTAGGATTTCCAGTACAATACTAAAAGAAGCGGTGAGATTGAACATCTTTGCCTAGTTCTCTATCATACAGGAAAAGCATTTGGTTCTTTATCATTAGATATGACATTAGCTGTAGGTCCTTTATAGATGCCCTTTAAAAGACTGAAGTTTCCTTTTTTAAAAATCTCCCCAATCCCCATAACCCCCAGCCTCTGGTAACAACCATTCTACTCTCTACCTCTATGAGTTCAACTTTTAATATTCTGCATATGAGTGAGATCATGCAGTATTTGTCTTTCTGTGCTTGACTTCTTATTCCACTCAACGCACTGTTCACTCCTGGTTCATTCATGTTGTTACAAATGACAGAATCTCATTCTTTTTTAAGGCTAAATAGTATCCCATTGTGTATATATAGCACCTTTTCTTTATCCATGCATCTGTTTACATTGCATGGATAAAGACACTTACATTGATTGCATATCTTGCCTATTGTGAACAATGCTGCAATGAACATAGGAGTGCAGATATTTCTTCAACAGACTGATTTCCTATTTTTTGGATAGATACCCAGTAGTGGGGTTGCTGGATCATAGGGTAGTTCTATTTTTATTTTTTTGAGGAAACTCCATACTGTTTTCCATAATGACTAATCTACATTTCCACCAACAATGTGAAGGATTCCCTTTTTTCACACATCCTCATCACCACTTTTGTCTCTTTTATAATAGTCATCTTCTATGCTTTGCATATGGTTGGTTTGTCTCCACCAAATCTTATTTTGAAATTTTATCCCCAACATGGAGGTGCTGGTAGGTGTGGCCTAATGAGAGGTGTTTGGGTCATAGAGGCAGATCCCTCATGAATGGCTTGGTGCCATTCTCATGGTAGCTGAGGTCTTGCTCTAGTGAGATAGGATTAGTTTTGCTGGGATCGAATCAGATCCTGTGAGAGTGGGTTGTTACAAAGCCAGGTAGCCCCTCAGGTTTGGTCCCTCTTTGCATGTGCCCACTTCCACTTTGACTTTCTCTGCCACATTTTAAGGCAGCATAAAAGCCGTCAACAGAAGCTACACAGATGCAGGTGTCACGCTTCTTATACAGCCTGTAGAACTATAAGCTAAATAAACCACTTTTCTTTATAAATTACCCAGCCTCAGGTATTCCTTTATAGCAAGACAAAACAAAGACGCCATTATTTTTTTCCCCATTGGTTATTGGGGTACAGGTGGTATTTGGTTACATTAGTAAGTTCTTTAGTGGTGACTTGTGAGATTTTGGTGCACCCATCACCCGAGCAGTATACAGTACACCCTATTTGTAGTCTTTTATCCCTCAGCCAGCTCCCACCCTTCCCCACAAGTCCCCAAAGTCCATTGTATCGTTCTTAAGCCTTTGTGTCCTCATAGCATAGCTTAGCTCTCACATATCAGTAAGAACATACAATGTTTGGTTTCCATTCCTGAGTTACTTCGCTTAGAATAAGTCTCCAATCTCATCCAGGTCACTATAAATGCTGTTAATTCATTCCTTTTTATGGCTCAGCAGTATTCCATCATACATACATACACACACACCCACCCCCCCCAACAGTTTCTTTATCCGCTTGTTGACTGATGGGCATTTGGGTTGGTTCCATGATCTTGCAATTGTGAATTGTGCTGCTATAAACATGCGTGAGAAGTATCTTTTTCATATAATGACTTCCTTTCCTCTGAGTAGATACCCAGCAGTGGGATTGCTGGATCAAATGGTAGTTCTACTTTCAGTTCTTAAAGGAATCTCCACACTGTTTTCCATAGTGGCTGTACTAGTTTACATTCCTACCAGCAATGTGGTAGGTTCCTACCACACCAACATCTACTATTTTTTTTATTTTTTTATTATGGCCATTCTTGCAGAGGTAAGGTGGTTATTGCATTGTAGTTTTGATTTGCATTTCCCTGACCATTAGTGATGTTGAGCATTTTTTAACAAAATTTTTATTTAATAAATGGTTAAAATCGCAGTGCCAAAAATACATTAACATTTAATAATTTCACTGAAAGGAAGAAATTGTAGAATGCACGGTTTCAGAAAGCTATTTTCAGTTATTTACAAATAAAGTGTCTAAAACTCAAAGACAGGCTCTATATGCTATACCTAGTTTATCCCTTCCCGAACAAAATTTCTGTTATTTGGGAAAATTCTTAAACGATGATTTAAACCGTAACGGTTACAAACCACAAATGCATCCATCCAAAAACTGTGAAACCATTTTCATCCAGTCAGTGGCAAAACTGTTGAAAGGGCAATAGTTGAAGCTGCTGAGTTTTATATAGTGTGAACTGTTGTATATATATTCCTACCAGGACTAAAACACAGCACACTTTGCAGGCATGGCTGACTCACAAAGGTTGTAACAAACAACTGCTCTTTACTCGACACCACGGCTTGGAGGCCACAGAGAAGCACGAGAGACTGACAGCTCTTCTGCTTACAAACAAATGAAACCCAAAGTGGATGTCGTTCTCAGAGCACTGAAAGTGCTTCAGGACTCGCACTGATCCCATACTAACTTTCTTCCCTATTTTACACACATTTTTCTACTGTCCAATGGAAATCATTTTCTGGTTTGGCTAAACAACAAATACTAGTTTATAACAGGAATAGTAAAATCCGTGAGAATTCTGTTCAATTTAAGACTTGACACTACTTTCTTTAGAATGGTTTCTGCGTGTTTCTATGTCACCCTCTGTATTTTTAGCTTCCAGCTTCCTGGTAAGGAGTAAGTTCTCCTTTCCCGTCACACTCGGGGTCATTTACATGTTTCTGGGATGCCCTCGCTAGTTCATGGAGGCCAGGTGCGCGCAGTGACTCACTCTGCCTCTTCCTCTACTCTTCTCAGGACCAGTCCCCGAACCTTCTGCCTTGCAGTTCCTCCCGCTTCCGCCACACTCTCGTGCTCGGAAGCAAGCTCCCGGATCATACAGCCGCAAGGCCGGCCGGTCCTTGTTTGCCAGTCGCTCCTTTCTGGGTGCCGGACCGTCCTCACACCTCTGAGCTCTTCCCGGTCTCTCCACAGCCTCCCCAGGAGCCCCGCTGTCCTGGCTCCCCTTCTTCCCTCTGTCTTGGCCAGGTTCTTTACCCCATGTCTGCTCATCTTCGCTCCTGCTGGAAAGCCGGTCAGGCTCGTGGTGAGATCTGTGCCTCCTGCTGTCATCCACATGGTGTCTTTGTGCTTCAGATTCTTTTTCTTGAGATCTCTCCACATCCCTGTGCTCTTTGTCACTGCCGCCGTGTGACCTTAACCCTTACTTCTTTCTCTGCAATTTTTTTTTTGTTTTGCATCTTTCTTTTTCTTTTTCCTCTTCCTGCAAACGTTTCTTTTCTAACTCTCTCTTCCTCCGTTCTTAATCGCTTCTCTTCTCGCATTCTCTGCTTCTCTAATTTTCTATTTTTAATATAGTCCAAAACAGGTGTAGTTCTTCTAGCAATGAGCTCTCTTGTCTTCGCCTCCATCTCCCCCAGCAGTCTCAGGGTTGACACTGGTCTTCTCTTTCTCCACACAGTAGGTTTCTAAAAACTTCTTATATTCTGCATCCCAAGTTGGCGGCGAAAAACTCGAAGTAGTTGTGCCTGGGCAGCGGGTACAGCTGCTCCTCCAGCAGCTCCTTGGGGGAGGCCCGTGGACAGGTGGCAAATGACCACCTGCGGGGAGCGCGAGGAAGTTCCCACCGCAGCAGGGGCGTGGACATCCAGTTCGGGAGGCACCGCCTACAGTGCTAGAAGGCCCGGGCCCCACCCCTCCCGGCCCCCGCCCCTCCCCCTCCGCTCAGGGCCGTCCTCTCGATGTTGAGCATTTTTTCATGTTTGTTGGCCATTTGTGTATCTTTTGAGAATTATCTGTTCATGTCCATAGCCCACTTTTTGATGGGATTGTTTTTTTCTTACTGATTTGAGTTCATTGTCGATTCTGGATATTAGTCATTTGTCAGATGTATAGATTGTGAAGATTTTCTCCTACTCTGTGGGTTGTCAAAGACACCATTCTAACATCTCTGATGATTAGTGATGTTCAGCACTTTTTCATATACCTATTGGCTACCTGTATGTCTTATTTTGAGAAATGTTTATTCAGATGCCTTACCCTTTTTCAATCAGGTTGTTTTCTTACTATTGACTTGTTTGAATTCTTTATATATTTTTAGTATTAACCCCTCATCAGATGTATGGTTTGCAAATCCTTTTTCCCATTCTGTAGGTTGTTTTTTTCACTTTGTAGATTTCCTTCACTGTGCAGAAGCTTTTTAGTTTGATGTAATTCAATTTTTCTATTTTTGCTTTTATTGCCTGTGCTTTTGGGGTCATATCCAAAATTTGTGGCCCAGACTAATGTCATGAAGCTTTCCCCTGTTTTCTTCAGTACTCTTAAATAATTTCAGATCTTATGTTAATGTCTTTAATCTATTTTGAGATATTTGCATATGGGGTGAGATGAGGGTCTAATTTCATTCTTCTGCATGTGGATATCCAATTTCCCCCCACTCTTCCTAGCACAATTTATTGAAGAGACTCTCTTTTCTCTTTTTGATGCTGGGAAAAGTGCACCTTTTGCACCTTTGTCAAAAATCAATTGACCATAACCAGGGTCTCTAGTTTGCTAGGATTTTGTTGAGGACTTTTGCATCTATGTTCATCAAGGATATTACCCTGTAATTTTCTTTTCTTATAGTGTCCTAGTCTGACTTTGAATGTGTTTAAAAGTGCTCTCCCAGGCTGGTGCAGTGGCTCATGTCTCTAATCCCAGTGTTTTGGAAGGCCATAAGTAGGAGGATCACTTGAGGCCAGGCCAGGAACTTGAAACCAGCCTGGAAAACAGCAAGAATCTGTCTCTACAAAAGCAAAAACAAATTAGCTGGGCATGGTGGCACATGTCTGTAATCCCACCTACTTGGGAGGCTTGAGGTGGGATTACTTGAGCCCAGGAATTTGAGGCTGCAGTGAGTTATGATTGCACCACTGCACGCCAGCCTGAGCGATAAAGCAAGATCCCGTATCAAAAAAAAAAAAAAAAAAAAAGGTTTCTCCCTTCTTCAATTTTTTGGTAGTTTTAGAAAGAATGGTCATCAGGTCCTGGGCTTTTCTTTGATGGGAGACTTTTCATTACTGATTCAATTTCTTATTTGTTATTGGTTGCTGTTGGTCTGTTCAGATTTTCTGTTTCATGATTCAGCCTTGGTAGATTGTATGTGTCTAGTATTTTCTTCTAGGTTATTAATTTGTTGACACATAATTATTCATAGTAGCCTCTTATTCTTTTGTATTTCTGTGGTATCACTTGTAATGTCTCCTCTTTCATTTCTTATTTTATTTTTTGAGCCTTCTCTCTTTTCTTCTAGATGCAAGTTTTAAAATTTTATCTTTTTAAAAAACCAACTCATAGTTTTGTTGCTCTTTTCTATTGTTTTTCTAATCTCAATTTCATTTATTTCTTCTGATCTTTATTATTTTCTTCCTTCTACTAAATTTGAGCTTGGTTTGTTCTTTTTCTAGTTCCTTGAGATACAATGTTAGGTTTGAGATCTTTCTTGTTTTCTGATGTAGGCGTTTATTGCTGTAAAACTAACTTCCTAAAACTATTTTTGCTGCTTCCCATAAGTTTTGTTTGGTATGTTGTATTTCCATTTCCATTTTTCACAAGATATTTTTAAATTTCCCTTTTAATTTCTTCTTTGCTCCACTGGTTATTCAGGAACATGTTTGATTTCCATGTATTTGTGAATTTTCCAATTTACTCCCAGTTATTGATTTCTAGCTTATACCATTGTGGTCAGAAAAGATATCTGATACAATTTTAATCTTCTTAAATTTGATAAGACTTGTTTGTGGCCTAACATATGATCTATCCTGAAGAATGTTCCATGGGCACTTGGAAGAATGTGTATCTTGCTTCAGTTGAATAGAATGTTCTATATAAGTCTGTTACGTCCATTTGAGCTAAAACTGTGGAAATCCAAACTTTCCCTATTTTTCCGTCTGGATGATGTGGCCCTTGCTGAAAGTAGGGTATTGAAGTCCCCTATTATTACTGTACTATAGTCTCCTTTCGGATCTATTAATCTTTTCTTTATATATTTTGGTGTTCCAATGTTGCATGCATATATATTTTAATTATTATATCCTCTTGCTGAATTGACCCCTTTATCATTATATAATGACCTTGTTTTACAGTTTTTGACCTAAATGCTATATAATTATAGCTACCCTGCTCTCTTTTGGTTTCCATGTCCAGAATATCTTTTTATCTCCCTTCACTTTTAGTCTACCTGTGTCCCTTATAGGTGAAGGGAATCTCTTGTAGGCAGTTTATACTTGGGTATTGGTTTTTTATCCATTCAGTCACTCTATGTCTTTTGATTGGAGAATTTAAGCCATTAACATTCAAAATAATTATTGATGGGTAAAGACTTACTACTGCCATTTTGTTAATTGTTCACTGGTTGTTTTGTAGATCCTTTGTTGTTTTCTTCCTCTCTTCTTGTCTGCCTTTGCGCTTAGGTGATTTTCTCTAGTGGTATGCTTTATTCCTTAATTTTTATCTTTTGTGTATTTACTAAAGTTTTTTTGCTTTGTGGTCACCATGAGATTTACATAAAATATAATCATAATAGGGTATTAATTTTTATTTTATTTTGTATACTTCTTCACTATGTCCTGTGCTCAAAACAGGCTATTTTAAGCTGATAAAAACTTTATTCACACACACACACACACAAACTACACTTTTACTCTACCCTCCTCACATTTTAAATTTCTGGTGTCATAATTTACATCTTTTTATACTGTGTATCCCGAAAATTATTGTAGCTATTATTATTTTAATAGTTCTGTCTTTTATCCTTCATACCAAAGCTATAAGTGATTTATATACCACAATTACAGGCTTAGAGTATTCTGAATTTGACTGTATACTTACTTTCACCATTGAGTTTTATACTTTCATGTTTTCATGTTAGTACTTACTGTCCTTTTCTTTCAGCCTGAAGAACTCCCTTTTAGCATTCCTTTTAAGACAGGTCTGATGAAACTCCCTCAGCTTTTGTTCATCTGGGAAAGTCTTTAGCTCTCTTTCATTTCTGAAGGACAGCTTTGCTAGGTATTAATATAATATTGCTGGTTGGCAGTTTTCTTCCTTAAGTACTTTTGAACATATCATCTCACTCTCTTCTGGTCTTTAAGGATTCTGCTGAGAAAACTGCTGCTAGCTGTACTGGAACTCCTTTACATGTCATTTGCTCTTCTCTTACTGCTTTCAGAATCTCTCTTTGTCCTTGATTTTCAGCAGTTTATGTGTTGGTGTAGTCTTTGAATTAAAGCTGATTGGAGTTCTTTGACCTTCCTGTACCTAGATACTTATACCTTTCCTCAGATTTGCAAAGCTTTTCTCATTTGAAATAAGTTTTCTACCCCTTTGTTTCTCCTTTCTCCTTCATTTACTCCTATAACTTGAATATTTACTCTTTTGGTGCTGTCCCATTAATTCCATAAACTTTCTTCATTCTTTTTTTCTTCTTTCACTGTATGTTTTCAAATAACCTGTATATTCAGGTTTAAATTCTTCTAATTGTTCAATTCTGTTGGCGATGCTGTTACATTTTCTTTTCATTCATTGTGTTCTTCAGCTCTAGAATTTGTTTAATTTTTAAGAAATATATAATTTCAATCTCTCTGGTAAACTTCTCATTTTGGTAACTTGTTTTCCTGATTTCATTGAATACTCAGTATTTTCTTGAAGTTCCTGGATGTTACTTTTTAAAACAATGATTTTGAATTCTTTGTCAGGCAGTTCATACATCTCCATTTCTTTGGGTCAGCTTCTGGGAGATTATTGTGCTCTTTGGGTGATGTTATGTTTATGTCTCCTTGGTTTTTCATTTCTTATTGCCTTACATTGATGTCTGGGCATTTGAAGATGTAGAGACTTATTTTAGTCTTTGACTTGCTTTGTCTGGGAAAGCCCTTCACTAGTCAGTCCATTCAGGGATTCTAGTCCAGCTGCCTGGTATGGTTCATAGGTTGGCTTGCTCTTAAGTGTCTTCACACTGGCTGGCCCGGTGCCTGGGTCACCAAGGGGGTGAGCTCGGTGCCTGGTTCCATGGAGTTAAGCCTGAAACTTGGGTCCACTGGAGTGGAGCTGTTGACTGGTTCTGTGGAATGGGCCTGCATCTAACAGGGTGGGCCTGAAGCCTGGGTCCACTAGAGCTAACCTGGCACTGGGGTGGGCCTTTGAGTCTACAGGGGCCAGCCAGGCACTGGGATGAGCCTGGTGCTTGGGTCCACTGGGATAGGCTGAGTCTATGGGAGTGGGTCTGGGTCAAGAGTCCACAGGGGACTGGCCTGGAGCCTGGGTCTGCAGAGGTAGTCCTGGAGCCTCTGTCTGTGGAGACTGGCCTAGAACCAGGGCCTACTAGGGTGAACTCGGACTCTGTGTTTACTGGAGCAAACCTAGATCTTAGGTCTTTGGAACCTGCAGTTGACCTAGTGCTGGGGCTGGTGTGGAATCAGGATCTATGGCAGCTTGTCTGGAGTATAGGATCATGGTTGCTGGCCTGGTATCTGAAGCCATTGAGGCGTGCTGAAAGCCTAGGGCTTTGGAGTCTGGCTAGAGCCTGGGACTACTTGTGTTGGCCTGGAGGCTGAGTGTGCAGGTGCTGGCCTGGAGTCAGGTCTGCAAAATCTAGCCTGGGTCCTGGGGCTTCAGGGGCCAGTCTGAAACCTGGATCCACAAGTATGTTCCTAGAACTTGGGTCCATGGAGGCTGGTCCATCACTGGAGTCTACTAGGATAAGCCTAAACCCTTGGTCTGTGGGTGCTAGCCTGATGATTAGGGCTGTGGGCAGCTGGTCTGGAGCCTGGAGTCACTGGGATTGGCCTGGTGCTGAAGTAGATCCAGAGACTGAGTCTGCTGGGCAGGCCTGGGGCTTGCAGCTTTGGAATCCAACCTGGGGCTTTGAGATCTAGCCTGGCACCATGGTGGGACTAAATGCTCGGTCCATGGGTACCAGCCTGGAGTCTGGGGCTACAGAAGCCTTTCTGGCACTGAGTTTTGCCAGGACAAGCCAAGTGTTAGGGTCTGAGGAAAAGTTTAGTGCTAACTTCCTTCTCCTTTGCCCACATGAAGGGTATCTCTCTCCATACTGTGCTGCCTGGGGTTGGGTGAGGGGTGGTGCAAGTAGTATAAAACTGTCCTTTTTAGACTCTTCAATGCATCATTTCTTTACTACACTCAGGTACTGTAATCTCTGACCTGGTTTCCTTAGCTCTTGTAAAGGTATTTTTGTGCATGGATGTATGTTCAACTTGATGTTTCTGTGTGAGAGGAACATGGAAAGTCCTTTTCTGTCATCTTGCTGATGTCCACTGAGACTAACTTTCATAATCAACTCTTGACTAGATTACTGAACAGTCACCTAGATTTTATTTTGACCCCCTCTAATCTATTCTCCAGATTGCAGCCAGAGTAATCTTTAAAAAACAATCTGATTATGTCACTCCCTGATTAAAACCTTTCATTAGCTCTTGACGGTTTTCAGGATAAAGTCAAAATTCCTTAACACAGCATGTAAGGACTTCCATGAATTAGTTCTCTTGACCTCATTCCTCAGCATTCGCCTTTCCACTTATATTCACCAACAGCGCTTGAACTTGTTCCTGCCAATGTCACCTTTCTCTAAGCCCTGTCTCCTTCTCACCTCCGGGATAAACTTCTACAAAACTTTATACCTACCTTGGGCATCAATATTGCCAGAAATCCTGGATCAGGTACTACTCTGTTGATCTCTGTCAGAGCACTTATCCCTTAATAAAACATAATTGCCTGTTAAGCTGGTTGTCCCTTTCCTCCACTTGGTTATGAGTTCTCTGAGGGCAGGGACCCAGTCTTAGTAAAAAACCTTGGTTCTTAGCACAATATCTGTCATACAGAAGAGATAGCTAAATATTTAATGAATTGATAGGTTGAATGGTATCTTTCTGAGCATAGATAAAGTAAGAACAACTAAGATTTGTTACTACTTTATGGTTTATAACATAATCATTATCTCTCATCAATTTTTACAACAATCCCGTTAGGTAGGTGGTATCATTAACCATTTTTTATATATGAAGAAACAAGAACAGAGAAGTTAAGTGACTTTCCCAAGGTAGGACTCAAATCTAGGCTTCCTAGATAATTTTAGGATTGGGAATCTTCTACCAAACAACCACATCTCCACTGAAATATTTAGAACTGAGTGGGGTAATTCATTCTGCCATAGGACTACAAATCATCCTCTAACTGTGTAATTTAATCTTTTGAGATAAAAATGGCATTTAAATGAATTTTCAAAATAAAATGTCTAATTTGAATACCTGTATTGCTTAAACTTTTCATATAAAAAAAATCTACATTTTTAACCACTGTATTTAACACCTCACAAAGCTGATAAAAATTCAGTATCTGTAGTACCTATAAGGCTTATACATATATTAATACTCTAAATATCTGAGAATTGAGTCAGAAAGCTTACCTATTCTTGGAACAGTTCATAGCTATATGCCATTAGAAATGCCTAGTAATAGCAAGATTCATAAATACTACTAATGTTCTTGCTAGGTGCAGTCACGAATGAACAGCACTATTACACAATTTCCTTTACCCTGCCCAAAGGTTATAAGCTGTTTTTCTTGATGTGCTTGGCAAAGACCAAACTCAGTGAAAAGCTAATTTCTCACAAGACAAAAATGTTCTTTGAGACTGATTCCCAAGCATTAATCATTAATCATCCAAGCATTCATTATCAATCCTAATCACTTAATGTTGGTATTTCTACAAGGGTATACCATAATGTTCATAATTATACCACACTCTATAGTGAAAAAAAAGCAGCAGTCACCCAAACCTCTCCCATCCAGTTAACAGAGTCCTACTGTTCCAACATAGGATTATTTAAAATATTCAAGCAACTATTTTAAGTTCATTTTTGAGACACATCTCAGTAATTTTTAAACAACAAAATGAATACTTACAATACATCTTTGAAGTCTCCAAACACATACATATGCCTAAAGCTGTCAATAGCGATTACAGGACAATCTGCTGGAGTTTTCTGTATGTGCAGAAGAGGATGTCTAAATTTGTCACAATCGGCATGTAAAAAGTTTATTGTACCTTTTAAAAAAAAAAGAATTTTGAGAGGTAAATTCAAATTTTCTTGATTATATTTTTATAAGATTGCAAGTTCACAAAAAGTGACATACTAAAAAAGCACCCCAACATTCTTAAGAGTAATATAGATCAGAAAAACTAAAACCTAAATATCTGACACTTAAAATAGGTAGGCTTTTAGCTCTTAGGGCACAAAGTATAACTTCTTTAGAAATCATATTGACTTAGCCCAAATTTGAAGGCTATAATGAATGTTTTACTCTCCTTAAATGGGCAATCATTTACTTTGCAGATTACCAGGTTCTAGGCAGGAAGCTCAAATTGATATATGAGCCATTCTCATGGGACCATTTTCATACCAGCCTATTCCAGCCATACTGGTTGATTTTTAGTGGAATTCAACCTGCAAGATAGTATGTGACTAAAATGGGCAGCTCTATACAGTAACTTTAGTTTATTTTGTTTTTCTTCCCCAACTACAGAGGAAAAGCTGGTGATACCTCAAATTCCATTAAATGCTTTGGAGAAATCCACAGACAACGACTCAACTTTCTTTCATTTAGAAATAAATGTTAATCAGACTGTGTAAGCTCTCTCAGTAATATCTCTGGGAATGTCCATCGGAAAAGGAGTCAGACAAGCAATGAAAGAAAGTGCCCAGAACTAATGCTCATTCATGACCCTGCTTTTCATGAACTTTGATTTTTCTCTCCAAAATAGTAATGGTTAGAAGACAAACAAAAAACACTACTTCATATTATCGCTCTACTAATGCCTCCTTACTGTCACATTTGAATGCACTAAAATAAGGTTTTAACCCAAATATGTTTATGTGATTTGAAAGTAATGGGAGGGGAGACGATGAAAGGAGAAAAAAAAGAGAGAAAGAAATGATGAAAATAAACACCTTAATCTGTCTACCTTTTTCACTTATTAATTGCCGAGCTACTTCATTCTGGAATATTTCTAAACTTTCTGTATCTTCTTTCATGTGAAAGAGTATGAGAAAAGGCAGTCCTTCTTCTGTCAATTCCTGTAGAGAGAAGCATTCAATGAGAATTATCAGGCTTCTCCATTCAGTTGTAGCTATTTTCTAGGTAGGAACAATTTTGAACCCGACCCATGTAATGTAATAGTTGTAATATCCCAGGGGGGGAACAAAGGCTCAGTGGTGTGAGTAAACATTAGCCTGAACAGAAGACTGAATTCACTCCCCTCCCCACCTCAAGCACCCAGGCGGTCAGAGGATCCACATGCCCTGCTTTGCTGCAGAAACTGATCTGCCTTAAAGGAACCACTGTCTGTCAGCCAGTATGGGATACGAGGCCTCAGGGTTAGGCTGTTGAACTCATGACATATAGAGGTGAACTATGCTGGTTCTTTACCAAGGCGTTAATTTTAGGGTAGGGTAAACATGACCAGTATTTTCAGTCTTCACAAGTAACACTGAAAATTGAGTATATCAGCAATAAATAAATATGATTTGCAAATTTTTTTGTATTCTAAGGTTGCGAAAACCATTACACTTATATATAAAACTTAACCAAAGCTGAAGTGTTTTATCCAGGGTAAAAGACAAAAACTCCATTATTTACTAATTTTCAACCAATACAATTATTAATAAATACCTGCCCCTATATATTTTTACATATCTCTTTATACACATACAAAAGCACCTTGAAAATTATAAAATGCTATTAAAATTTTTATTGTTGTAATTGGAGAATAATACAATGGGTAGTCATGATTAAATGAAATGTGATACGTAGATAGATTTAATCATTTATTCTCCCCAACAAATGCTAAGTTCTGAGTCATCAGAAAAAGTCCAGAAAGGGTCTCAAAACAAAATTATTTTCATCAACTATCCTTTTGAGCATCTCTCCATAAATTTAGGAACTGCCTCACCAGAAAGTACAAATGTCATTTAAAAAAAAAAAAAAAAACTGAAACTGGGACCTATTTTACAAGATTAAAAGTTTTCTTCTGGTTCTCATCTCCATATTTAAGCCTGTTTCACTTGTATATAAGATCAATTATTAAGCCTCTTGTTACACTTATTTTTTAAAAAACTGAGATACAATTAGCATACCATAAATTTCACCACTGTTTTTTGGAGACAGGGTCTCACTCTTGTCACCCAGGCTGGAGTACAGCCTCAACCTCCCCAGGCTCAGGTGATCCTCCCACCTCAGCCTCCCAAATAGTGAGGACTACAAACATGCATGACCATGCCCAGTTCATTTTTGTTATTTTTTGTAGAGACGGGATTTCGCCATGTTGCCCAGGTTGGTCTCAAACTCTGATTGCTCAAGCAATCTGCCTGCCTCAGCCTCCCAAAGTGCTGGAATTACAGGTATGAGGCCACACACCTAGTCCATCATTTTTAAGTGTACAATTTTGTGGTTTTAACTATACTCACAAGTTGTGCAAACATCACCACTAATTCCAGAGTTTTTTTTTTTTTTTTTTTTTTCTTGAGACGGAGTCTCACTCTGTAGCCCAAGCTGGAGTGCACTGGCGCAATCTCAGCTCACTGTAACCTCTGCTTCCCATGTTCAAGTGATTCTCCTGCCTCAGCCTCCTGAGTAGCTGGGACAACAGGCGTACACCACCATGCCCAGCTAATTTTTTTGTATTTTTAGTAGAGACGGGGTTTCACCATTTTGGCCAGGATGGTCTTGATCTCCTCACCTCATGATCTGTCCCCCTCGGCCTCCCAAAGTGCTGGGATTACAGGCATGAGCCACTGCACCCACCCTAGAACATTTTTTATCACTTCAAAAAGAAACTACATACCCATTAGTAGTGATTCCCATTTCCCCTCTCCCCACCCCCTGGCACACATTAATCTTTTAGTAAGCTGATTTTTTTTTTTCCTCATTTTTTATCTCTTGGACTCCCATTTTTTCTTCCACCATCCATTAACTGATGCTGGTCTCAATGGTTGTCTTTGGATTTCTCTGGTCTAGCCTGACAACTTCATGTAGTTCAACAGTTTCGATCACTACTTCTGATCACTTATCTGTGTCTACAAGCCCAGCTCCAGTACAGAATCCAAGCCTAGGTTTCCATCTGTCTGCTTAACATCTCCATTTCAAATTCTAAACAAGTACTTTAAATACTCAAACTACTGCCTAGTCCCCTCCTGTCTAACCTCCTTCTCCTATCTCCCCATTTTCTTTAGTACTTCTACTTCTCTCTTAGTACTTTTCTTTTCAGGATGTAGTGCCTCTTCTCTAAAGCCATCTCTCATTCCACCCCATCCCTGTCAAAGGAAAATTCTTTTTTCTAAACTCCAAGAGCATTTTATCAGTGCCCCTCATGTGGAATGGGGCATGACTTTGTGTTATATTATCTGTACATATGAAATATTAAACTGAAAACCCCTTGAAGACAATCTTACTTCATTTCTGTTTTGCTCACAATCAACATATGTCAATAAATAAACAAATGCTTCTAAATAGGTGGTAATGTATGCTGCTTAGGCTTCCAAGTTTACCTATGTCCATACAAGCATATTTTTTACCAAACAAATGTTAAAAGATTAAGGAGAAGAATAGTAAGATAACCAGATTTACAGGAAACAGCTATTTCCCCACAGATTAAATGACTGAATGGTTGGTTACAACATAACAAATCTCAAGAAGTATTAAATGTGCTGACAACCACGGGGAAGGGTGCTACCCTGTTTCATTGTTTAAGATTTTCCAGGTCTATACCTTTAAATCTGGTTTTAAAAATTATCCCTGAAAGAACTGCCAGAGCAGGCGAATAGTCATGACAAATTCTTAAATTTTCCTGGGCCTCTGAGGACTAAATGAGTGAATGCAAATTGTCTAAAAAATGTAAGTAATCCAACTAAACATAACTGAGGCCTACAGAAGTAAGAAAACCAGGGACAGGCTGGGCGCGATGGCTCACACCTGTAATCCCAGCACTTTAGGAGGCTGAGGCGAGTGGGTCACCTGAGGTCAGGAGTTCAAGACCAGCCTGACCAACATGGTGAAACCCTGTCTCTACTAAAAATATATAAATTAGTTGGGCGTGGTGGCAGGCACCTGTACTCCCAGCTACTCCTTCAAGGCTGAGGCAGGAGAATCCCTTGACCCTGGGAGGTGGAGGTTACAGTGAGCTGAGATCGCACCATTGCACGCCAGCCTGAGTGACAACAGCGAAACTCCATCTCAAAAAATAAAGGCGGGGGGGGGGGGCCTAGGACATTCATTTGATAAACTGTAAGCAGAAAGAGTCTAATCCATCCTCTCTTTCAAAACTAAGTTTAAGATCAAAATGGAAAAGACTAACAATTCAAATATAAATAAATATTTTTTAAATGTTTACTTTCTTAAAGTTTGATTTAAAGTACCTCAAACATTCTGCTTTACAATTGCTTGTCTTAACTATTCTATTAATAAATTCTAAGTTGTTTTTTGGTTTTTTTTTTTTAAATAAGTATGAATGTGCATTAAAAAGCAGAGGGAGCTTAAATCCCAATCTCTTCTAGGCTGCTGGTACTATAAAACTATGACACACCACTGACACCTTGTGGCCAAACACTCAAATTGTAGGAGCAGCATTTTGAATTCCGTGAAATGTCTTACAGTCCACTTTAAAATGCTATTAATGATAGGAAAGAGATGGAAGCAAGACAAGATTATGTGTGCTACATCCAATCTATATATCCAGTATATAGAGAAATGAGAAAGATGCTATTTGATCCAAACATTTGAATTCCTGTACCTAAGCATTTAGTGTGTCATGGGGGGTAATGACACATGATTAAAGATTGAAAGACACCCAATCTGAGCATATTTATTCAAACCATCTCAAAAAACTACAATGACTTAAGATGCGTCTTAACAATATGAATTACTCAAAATCCAGGAAAATACTACTTTGAGAAGAAGGTTCAAAAATAACACTGAAAGAAGCAACAGAACATTACCGAACAAAAAAATACTCTGGTCACTAAGAATGGCCTCCAAGTGCCAAGCTGCGACACAGAAATAAAAGTTGAGTATCTCTTACTCAAAATGCCTGGGATCGGAAGTGTTTTGGATTTTGAAATATTTGCATTATTGTTAACGCTTCAGCATCCCTAATCTAAAAATATAAAGTGCTCCAAGAGTGTCATGGAGGTACTCAAAAAATTTTGGAATTTGGAGCATTTCAGATTTCAGATTTTCAAATTAGGAATACTCTCTGAAATTCTAAAAAACTAGGGAAAAGGAAGTAGAATCAAAGAATTGCAGGAACAAAAGAAACCAGAAAACTTGGTAAAGCAACTTCTTTAAACCAAAAAAAGAGACTTTGCAAGAAAAGGCTTGTGTTAGAATTTTCACTCAAAAGTCTTCTATAATTCAAAATTCCAAAATATTTTATAATATGGCATTGCATTAAGATAATAACCAGTGCAATAGAGCCTGATAAGTTTATGATATTTAAGCTTGCAGGATTAAAAATATATTAATCACATTTCATGAGAAACCATTTTTAGAACTTTGATTTGAGAAATAGCTATTATAAACAAGTAGGATGTCCCAGTGGAGTATTCTTACATGTTAAACTGGATCCTGGCAGCACTAATCCTCTTTCTATGAAACACTCAGCAAAGAGCCAATGTAAGATGATTTAGGCTTGCAATGATCTGTCCAAGCAGACACACCGAGAATCTCATACAAACATTCATACATTTTATTTGAAATTGCTACAAACTTAATAAGAATTAAATATTATTTTATGGTGGAAAAGGTACACCAAAAATGTACCATGCTGACATAAAAATACTTATTTTTATGTACTAAAATGCAAAGGCAACATTTAAATCAGGTAAAAAAAAAATCTTATAACTAGTTTTTAAATGCTGTTGGCATAGACTTCTGCTTCCAGAAAGATGAAGTAGACACTTTTCTCTATTTCTCCTAGGAAGTTCAGCTAAAAATCCTGGACATTATATAAACAAACATAAGGCCCTGAAAAGCGAATAAAACAAAGCAGACTGGCTAAGGACTTAAGGACCTAAGAAATGGCACTCAGTTCCTTGAGTTTTCTTTTTGCCTTATACATCTCAGTCTAAGTGTTGGAAATGCCAATGGACACAGATCAGAAATACCCCAAGAATGCATTCTCAAGACGAAGAGGGGGCAAAGAGCATTCTGGTTTGCTCACAATGGCCAGTCCCAAAAGTTAAGTGTTGCTCTCTCTTCCCCAAGAAAGGGGGAAAGAGATACTAAGATCTAAGAGCTGGAAGCCTCTGGAAAGACTCAGGGAGAGTTTCAGGGAATCTTAGAGAGTTCACATATATTATCTCCAAATCTTAAAGCACTTACCAATATACATACACCTTAGTAACAGAAAGCATCAAATCTGAGATTATATTCTTCCTTTAGAACTCCAGGTTTTGTTGTATTACAATTAGGTTAAGCTACAGTGCTAAAAATTACATTCTGAAGTAATAATGGATGTACTTTGGACTAATCTTACTACTGGGAAAATTAGAAAAACCAGGGTAATAATAATAAGAATAAACCACCTTTTTGAAAGCATCCAAAAGTTAAAAAAAAAAAAAAAAAAAAAAAGGAAAGAATTATGGGCCAAGACTGGAATAGAAGGAAACCCAGAACATTAAGCATTGCATTTGAAGCTGCTTTTCTTCTAGGACCATCTGTCTTTCCAGAAAAGGCAACTGATAGTGCTCAATCCCACTGATCATCAGGGAAATACAAATTAAAACCACAATGAAACTCTACTACACATACACCAAAATAGATTAAAAATGTAAATAGCTGATACAAATGTGGGTAAGGATGTGGAGCAATGTGAACTTTGATACACTACTGGTAGGAATGTAAACTGCTAAAACCACTTTGGAAAAACTGGTTATCATACACTGAAATTAAATATATATATGCCCTATGACTTGGCAATTCTATTCATAGGTATATATATCCAGTAGAAATCTGTGCATATATTCACCAAAAGACATAATAAGAATGTTCATAGCAGCATTATTCACAGTAGTCAAAATCTGGAAGCAGTCTAAATGTCCACCAATAGTAGAATGGATACATTGTGTTATATTTATATAGGGAATTATATTCAGCATGAAAATGAATGAACTACAGCTTCATGCAATATGAATGAATTCCATAAATATAAAGTTGAGTGAAAGAAGCCAGACACAAAAGACATGATTCTATTTTAGGTTCAAAAACAGGAAAAACTTCCTATAGTCCTATTCAAAATAAGTGGTGATTATGAAGATGGTAAATGGGGGTAATGATTGAGAAGGAAGACAAGGGGTTTGGAAATATTTTATTTCTTGACTTAGCTCAGGGATTGACAAATTATAGCCATGGGTCAAATCTGACTCGTTGCCTGATTCTGTTAGGTCCATAAGCTATAACTGGTCTTTAACTGTTTGGTTTGGTTTTTTTTTTTTTTTTTGAGACGGAGTCTCGCTGTGTCGCCCAGGCTGGAGTGCAGTGGCCGGATCCCAGCTCACTGCAACCTCTGCCTCCCAGATTCAAGTGATTCTCCTGCCTCAGCCTCCCAAGTAGCTGGGATTACAGGCGCCTGCCACTATGGCCGGCTAACTTTGCATTTTTAGTAGAGATGGGGTTTCACCATGTTAGTTAGCCAGGCTGGTCTCGAACTCCTGACCTCAGGTGACCCACCCACCTTGGCTTCCCAAAGTGCTGGGATTACAGGCATGAGCCATGGCACAGGGCCCTCCCTGGTCTTTATATTTTTAAATAATTGGGGAAAATTTTAAAAATATTTCATGGCATGTGAAAAGTATGTGTCCAGAAATAAAGGTTTATTGAAACACAGCCACACACATTTGTTTACGTATTGTCTAAGGTTACTTTTGTGCTACAACCGAAAAGTTGAGTAGCTGCCACAGAGATTATATGAACTGCAAAGCCTAACATACTTATTACCTGACTCTTTGTTGAAAAAAATTGTCTACCCTCTCTCTTAGTTTGAGCTGCTATATTAAAGTACCATAAACTGGGTGGCTTGCAAATTAACAGAAATTCATTTCTTATCATTCTGGAGGCCGGAAATCGAAAATCAGGGTGCCAGCATGGTCAGTTCTAGTGAGAGCTGTCTTCTAGGTTGCAGACTGCCTACTTCTCATTGTATCCTCACATGGCAGAAAGACAGCTACATAACTCTCTGAGGTCTCTTTTATGAGGTCACAATCCCGTTCATGAGGACTCCATCTCATGAATGGAGGATTCATTCCCTAATACTATCACATTGGGGATTAGGATTTCAACATATGAATATTAGGACACACAAATATTTGTTCCATACCACTGTAAGTAGTGATTATATGGGTATGTTTACTCTGTGATAATTTTGGGGGACCAGATATTTAAACTGTGATTTATACACTTACAATTCTTTGAAGTGTATATGCATACACAAAGTTTTTAAAAACTGTACCTAATACAAAGTTTGTAAAAACTTGCATTCTTAGGCCATTGATTTTAAAAACAAAAGACTTGGAATGAAAGATATGTCTTACATAAAGTAAAGAAAGGACAGAGGTCCTTACAGACATAACTCTTTGTACTTGTTCCTCCAGCCTCTTAGGTTTTGAAGTTTTGTTTTGGTGGGAGTTGAAAGAATTTTGATGGACTTGATTTCAGATGCATGGGATGACTGAGGTCAGTTACATGATCACTGCTAACTGCTTTCATTATTTATAATGAAAAAGACAACATTAACTGCTTTACAAAAAACAGAAGAATCTTTTAATGGCAAAGGATTATTCATTATACAGAAATAATTGTAACTAAAATCTGCAAAGCACTGCTCCTAAAGCAGCAGTCCCCAACCTTTTTGGCACCAGGGCCCAGTTTCATGGAAGACAATTTTTCCACTGATCGGGGTGGGGGATGATGATTTCGGGATGAAACTGTTCCACCTCAGATCATTAGGCATTAGTTAGATTCTCATAAGGAGAATGCAACCTAGATCCCTCACATGCACAGTTCACAACAGGGTTCACATTCGTATGAGAATCTAATGCTGCCGCTGATCTGACAGGAGGCAGAGCTCAGGCTGTAATGCTCTCTCCCTGGGCAGCCCTCTTCCTAGCAGGCCATGGCTGCGGACCCTTGTTCTAAAGGACATCCACCCAAACAGGGATCCTCAACCAACAGATGGGCATCAGAATCACCTGAAAGGCATTTTCAAACTCATTTTCAAGGTTATGGTGAACTACTACTCTTACTGGAAATGTAATAGAGGGGTTCTGGGACAGCAAAGGTGAAGAATCACTGGCTTATATTACAGAAACAGCTATGATATAGTTATGTTCACTATATGATTCTTACAACTGATAACTCTGTTAACATAGTAAGACAGGTGGAGGAAGCTTGTGGTTTCAGACATTTGAATTTAAAGTAACAATACACAGTAGAAAGCCCATACCTCTCCATTTTCAAATGTTATTTCTCGGACAAGGGGAACACATTTATCTTGAATCCAATTGTAAGTCACATCAAAATTTGTCATAGCTCCCAAGTACACCATATCCGGAGCAGAATGCTATTACAAGACAGAAAAAAAAAAAAAAAAATTAAATCTAAACTGTGCTGGCAAAAGTATATTCTTTTTTTTTTTTTTTTTAAAGCAAAGTCTCACTCTGTCACCCACGCTGGAGTACCGTGACATGATCATGGCTCACTGCAGCCTTGACTTCCTGGGCTCAAGCAATTCTCCTACCTCAGCCTCCAGAGTAGCTGGGACTACAGGTGCGTGCCACCATGCCAAGCTAATTATTTTATTTTATTCAGAGATGTGGTCTTGTTCTGTTGCCCAGGCTAAAAAGTACATTGTTAAATCCATCCATGAACCCAGAAAATCTACCGGTGTTACAAAAGAAACATAAATCATGGAACTTCCAAGAAAGAGGGCCACGGGTGGTAAAAAGCAGGTAATTCTGTGATTACCAGTGAGCTAATAATCTAACCTGTGACACTCAAGCCTATTGCTTTTTCTTGGATTTAGGTCAATTAACTCTTTTTCAGTATCCTCACCAGAGGCAGAAAGGCATTGTGAAAAGAAGAATTCTCCAAATGAATTAATTTAGCTATTCCTTAGAGCTGAAAATTTTAGAAATTACTTCTTTTAGAAGAAAATATGGATAGTGAAAAAGCCTTGAAAAATACAAGATGCTATATGGATGTAAGGCAAGACTATTTCATTTTATTACCTCCATATCTGTTTCCACATTAACTCAAAGTCAATTATCTATGAAGTGTCTAAAATGATAAAAATAATAGCTAATATTAATCGATAAACTTACTGTGTCTAGGCATGATTGTGAACATTTTATATGTGTTGATTCATTTAATCCTCCCAACATCCCTATAAAGCAAGTACTGTTATTATCATCCCATTTTTACTAATTAAGAAACTGAAGCATGGGGAAGCGAAGAAACTTTCCCAGAGTAACATACCTAAGAAGGTGGCACATTTGACATTCAAACCCAGTCTGACACCACCAGAGCCCATGCTCTGAACAACCACACTACCACTGGGAGATATGTACTGCATTCTGATAATCTAGAGATGATGATACTAAGTAAGCTACTCAAAGAAATGTACTTGCAAAAAACATAAGCAAACACCTATGTGAATTTAAAATAGAAACTTTCTAAGCAAGAAATTCATTTATCTGCACAAAAATTTAAAATCTCAGTGTAAAAACACTGTAAACAACATTAAAATGAAAACTACAAATTGAAAAAATATCCATAAATTTCCTTTTTTTTTTTTTGGTGAATTTGGGATAACACATGCTATGATTTTTGCCTCTTAGTTATGGCTACCATCACCTGGTAGGGCCTAAGCAGCTACTTAAAACTTCTTACCCTACAGGTTAAAAACAACCTAGCTGCTCCTTATTACCTGGCAGGTACTGAGTAAATTTATACCCCAGGAGATTTGGGAGTTTGGCTAGTACAATACTAGCCAAATACAACAGGTAGAAATGACAATCACAGGCAACTGTAGCATTTTAAAAATTTGGCTCCCAGACTGAATGCCAGAGAGGTAGAAAAGGCCTGAGAGTCAGGGGATCCCTAAGGCCAGCTCTGCTACTCTAATGCCTGTGTGACTTTAGGCTTCTGTGGTCCCATCTTCGTTTTGAAGGGTTTAGATCAGCACAAGATGATGCTTCAAAGTTCCTTTCAATTCTAAAGTTCTAGGATTCTATGAACATTAACACATATAAAACTACATTTTATACAGGTATTTAAATTATATCTTATCATGCAACATTAAGAAATAGCAACTTACCCCTGGTGGTTTGTAGATTATGTTGTCTCCACTATATCTTTCCGGTTTTGAAACATCCCTATAGGAAGGGAGAAGCAGTAATAAACCTGAATGACAGGATTCTGCAATGTAGGAATTACAGACTTGAAATACATACTTATCCATCATAGTCCCTATTAAAAGACTATGCAATACCAAGAAAAGCATACATTTAAAGAAAACATTTAATATGAGGCAGACTTTTTAAAGGAAAATTTTAGTTGTTTTTGTGTTTTGTATAAGTTTAGATTGGGAGTTTTAGCACTAAAAGGTTGTTTTTGACCCCAGACTGTTTTCTAGCAACTAGGGATCAATGTCATTGGTTTGGTCACAAGGACTGAAAAAAACAAAAAAAAACAAAAAAAAAACCCCGAAATAACCCACATCACTAAAATATAGTTCCATAAATAAGTAATTTTTTATTTGTCCATTGTTGTTTCCTGAACCTAGTACAGTATCTGGCACATAAAAGTTGTTCAATAAAAATATGTAGAGTGAATACTATAACAAATTACTTTTGTAATCAATTATTTTTAGATTAATTGAATATTGATTTATCTCTAGTTTCTAATTACAGTAGTCCAGGAGATAGGGGGAAGGGGTGCTAACCTAGATTGATAACAGTGAGAACAGAAAAAATGTGTTCCATTAATTAATTAATTCAATAACTATTTACTACGTGCTTCCTTTATACCAGCTATGCCTTGACATTGGGTAAACAGGAGTGAACAAAACTAACAAAACTCTCTCTCTCTCATGGAGTTTACATTTTGGTGAGTAGAGATAGACTAACAAGTAGATATATTTATCTTTGGTGGTTACAAAAAAATGCTATGAAGAAAATAAGTGGAATAAGTAGATAAAGAATGACAAATTAAATGATGGTAGTGCTCCTTTATATAAAGTTATCAGGCAAAGACTTTCTGATGAGATGACATCTGGGAGGAGCACTTTCAGATACAGGCTCTGCTGCAGAAGTGTGCTTGCAGCATTTAATGAATACGGGTTGGGCACAGTGGCTCATGCCTATAATCCCAGCGCTTTTGGAGGTGGAGGCAGGAGGATCACTTGAGGCCAGGAGTTCAAGACCATCCTGGGCAACATGTGAGACCTCGTCGCTTAAAAAACAAAAAACAAAAAACTAATAATGCACACAATAAAACATACAAACAAAATCTTACAAAAGCATTAAAGCAAGGACAAACAATAAAGGTCAAAAAATGAAGAGGATATATTGTGCCAGACATCCAAGCTCCACTCAAGATAGCTACTACAATTGAGCCTAACAGTCATGAGCCAATGAAAAGAAATAATACTGCATGGAAGTCAAAGGATGGTTGAGATAACCTCCAATGAGGGGAGAGGGTCAAGAACAGAACCACAAAAATGATTCCATCTTGAGAAAAAGAAAAAAAAAAGGAGATAAAGTCAGAGAATTCAGACAGGTAGGGGCCAAACCAGGGGGATTCAATGTAAGTGTTGACACAGCAGAAAAAGAAAAAGGTAGTTGAACATCACACCCTTCAGAGGAATTGAAAAGGATTAAGATGTTTAAAAGACCACTCAATCTGGTAATTAAGAAGTCGTTTTGTGAATTTGTAGAGACAAGTTTCATTAGAGCAATGGAGGTGAAAGTTAGCTTCCAAAAGGTTAAGTTTTTTACTGGCTAGAATTTGAGAAAATCAAGGTAGCCAGGCATAAACTATTCTTTGAAAAAAAAAAAAAAAGAATAAAAAGAAAGATGACATTATAGCTTAAGAGAAGAGGCAGGTCAGGAAAGAAAGAAGCATGTTTTCAGAAAAGGAAAGCAGTTCTTGAAAAGGGTCAGGTTGAAAACACAAGAAAGCAGGAACAACTGGTGGATCAAAGCCCCAGAGGAGTTTGAAAGGACAGTTACAAGGATACCAGAGAACAGGTTAGCCTTAGAAAGAATTGTTCCTCTGAGACAGGGAAGATATAAGAAAAGGTGGTGGAGAGATGGAGACGAATGAAGACGATAAAACTCATGCTTCTTAACAAGAAAGACAGTGTGTTGTTTCACTGTGGTAACCCCACAGATTAGCATTTTGTCTAACATAGGATAAGAGTTAGTAAATGAGTTCAATAAAAGCATGAATGAGTTAATTGTTAACTTGTCCATTTTTTCCTGCTTGCCCACATTCTGAAACAGATAATACTATAGAAAGAAAAACAGAGTTTTAAAACCTTAAAAAGAATTCAGAGACAGGCATAAAGACTGTTTGGTGATTTTAAAAGGACTGAGATCATTTTTGGAGAGATCACCTTCAGAAAATGACCAAATACAATAGGAATTTAACATGGCAGCCAAACCAACCCACTAACACACTTTTAAATAAGATACTTACCCAAATGCAGAAAGAAAGGCACAGTCATCATGCAAAATATTCGCTACTCGTTCAAAAACTCTATAGTTGTCCGAGTCCTTTTGCTCAAAATATCCAATGATATTTCTTTTGCTGCGCTGTAAAATAAAGTATGTAATTATTTTGCAAACACACATAGTTTTATAAACATGTTATTTCATTTACCCCTTATCTTAGTCTAGTTATTGTTCAAATGAAGTATGACTATAAATGCATATTTAGTTTTTAACACCTAGTCCAAAACTATTAAAGATTACATTGGGTTGAAAACAATCTTAACTATAATAAATATAATCATAAACATTTCCTTCTAGCATTTAAAATTTTTAAGAAATAGGTAACTATTTGATCAGTGACAATCTTTTCCTAAGTAAGGGGACTAATTCTAAAATGTGTTAAAACAATGTATCAATCATAACTTGTGACTGTTGGAGAGACTCCTCCATGGCTCTCTCACACTCCTACCCATCTTACTGGGTCTACCAAAAAATGCAAGACTCTGACTACTCTTTATCCAGGCCATTTCTCAGAGTTGTGCTTGCAGCGAGCAACACTGATACGAGGGAATGCCTCCAGCCAGGACAAATGCAGGGTTACTGCTTGCTCTGAAATAGTGAGTTCCCCAAGCCCAGTGTCCCTCTCCTGTGACATAACCCACTGCATGTGCAGGTATCCATCTGGGGAGTCCTCTGTATTGCCTCCATAGGATTTGGAGGGCAAGGAAACAAATGCAAACATGCTCACACTACTTGCTGTGATGTGAGCAATAAATTCCTTTGTCTCTGACCCAGCAGTCTTGTGTCTTCTAACAGAATCCATGAAATGGTAATTGGTTAGCTTAGCTTGCAAGTAGGGTAAAATCAAATCTCAAACCTGACAGTGATGATTGGTGATTGTGATAGAGCCCAAACTCAATTGTTTTTGCTTTTGTTGTTGTTGTCTTTAAAACACTACCCAGTGTACAAAGAAAGGGGTGTGCCAAACTTATCGTTAAGCAGAGGCTATTTTAGAGGACATTAAAACTCATAAAAAGAGCTCACACAAGGGCAATTAGAGCAGACACCCTGAAGGTCTCCACAAGAAAAATACAGAAGCTCTGGTTGTATATACTTGACTTTAACTTCCATTTCTTTATAATTGAGGCTTTCATATGTGCTCAATTCACATTAGTACAGCTTTACTGTATGCTGTATCTTTCATCCAGAAGTTCAGTATAACGTAAGTATTTCCCTTGAGATTAATTCAAAAAAATTCAACTCATTAAGTATATGTATGTCAAATCCACTGCAATAAACTATAGGAGAATGTCCAGATTTTTTGTTTGCATTAGAATTTGTTTACATTAATCAGGGAATGTTCATTTAATCTAGCAAAAGTTACAACTTACATCAAGAGTGGTGATTTCTGCTAAGTCCCGAATTTCTTGAATGGGGTTACTTTTTTGTTGCCTGATGTAATCTGCCAGTGCTTTCACTGATCGTTGACCCCTGTATTCTCTCTTCATCATCATCCCATTACGAAACAATTTGAGGGTTGGGTATTTGCTTATCCTGTATCTCTGGGCTATGTCAGCTAAAAGAATGAAAAAAAAATTATTTACCCTCATATGTAGTCAGGGTGAGCCCATCAGCCTAATGGTCAAAAATCTTACAATTGCTTAGTGAGAACTTTTTGGTTCAAGTTATTATTTTTCAGTGAGAGAGGAAAAAATAGTAATAATCAGGACTTGAGTTTACACTAGTTAAGAGACCAGGTTCTGGACTGGGTTTAAATCCTAATTTGTGACTTACTGGCCATGTGAACTTGTAAAATGCATAAACTCTCCATGCCTTAGTTCTCATCTGTTATATAAGGATAATCATTTCTGCCACGTAAGATTGTCTTAAGCATCAAATTAAATAATACAACAGATGCCACAGTAAGCATGGCACATGAATAATGACTATAAAAATAGCAATAATAATAATGCCTTATGGAGTTCGACAGACGTTAAAATACCTGAGAGCAGCATATAAGCTGGGGAGGGAAGGTAAGCAGGAGGTAAATTATGCTAAATATTCTAAAGTCTTTGCATGGTCCAGGAAGAGGCAAAAGTACTTATAATATTTTGTTTAGTCGAGGTTGTACTTTATTTTCTCTACTATAGACAATCAAAAATACTAAAAGTATATTAGAGGTTAAAATGGAATATGAGCTCTCAGAAGGGAGGCTGGAGAAAAGATATAACACTTTGGTAAACTAAGTAACTAAGATTATATAATACTTTGGCAACCTCCACATGGATTTATAAAGTAGAAATCATGAGTGATTACTAAAATTCTTTAAACAGAAGACACATATGAATAAACAACAGGAACAACTGGTCATACTGAGATTGAAAAGAATGCTTTATTCATCAAATCACAGAAATCTGAAGTAAGACATTTTAATTTATACATAATTAACATAGACAATAATCTGTCTGCTTTAGGAGTTGGTACTTCCTTGAAGCAGATGAGTAATAGATACATATCAACTACATGCCCCTTTTCAACCTGATAAATTACAAGGAGAGACTATGTCTTTGGGGTGTTATAAAGATGATGGGTTCTATTACCTGAGCAAGGACTTAATGAGATTAAATTGGTACTACAAATTGAGAAATGAGAGAGCGGTACCATAAACAAGTAGAAGTCTTTTAAATAAAATAAAGACAACTGTAATAAAGCAAAAGCCACAAAGACTTGAGCTTATCCTACTTACAATGATAAATAACCTGAGAAATCATAAAAATAAAAAAAAAAGAAACTTTGATTTTTTTTTTTTTCTTTTTGAAGACAGGGTCTTGCTCTGTCACCCAGGCTGGAGTGCAGTGGCACGATCTCAGCTCACTGCGACCTTAACTTCCTGGACTTAAGCAATCATCCCACTTCAGCCTCCAGAGTAGCTGGGACAACAGGTGTGTGCCACCATGCCTGGCAAATCTTCTTAAATTTTTTTAATTAAAAAAATTTTTTTTTAGAGATGAGGTCTCACTATGTTGCCCAGGTCAGTCTTGAACTCCTGAACTGAAGCAATCCTCCCGCCTCAGCCTCCCAAAGCTGGGATTACAGTTGTGAGCCACTGTGCCTGGCTATAAAATGAATTTTTGCATGATGTATAAACAAAAAGTGTTTAAAAATTAGATCAAATAGTTCTAATGGCCAACACTACAGTGTTGTAGTCTTGAGAATGGAAAATGCCTTTTTAAAAGTTAGTATTTTGGCCAGGCCCAGGGGCTCATGCCTGTAATCCCAGAACTTTGGGAGGCTGAGGTGGGTGGATCACTTGAGGTCAAGATTTTGAGACCAGCCTGGCCAACATGGCAAGACCCTGTCTCTACTAAAAATACAAAAATTAACCAGGCATGGTGGCGCACGCCTGTAATCCCAGCTACCCGGTGGCCGAGGCACAAGAATCTCTTGAAACTGGGAGGTGGAGGTTGCAGTGAACCAAGTTCGTGCCAGTGCACTTCAGACTGGGCGACAGAGTGAAACCCTGTCTCAACAACAACAACAACAACAAAAAGTTACTATTTCTCCAAATGCTTATCAATAGGAGACTGGCTGAATAAAGTATGGTACCCATATAATGAAGTACTAGGCTGTAATATAAAGAAATAAAAAAGATCTCTGTTTGCTGCTAAGGAGCAATCTTCAAGATAAGTTAAAAAAAACAAAATAAACAAAAAAAACAAAAAAAAAACCCAGGTGCAGAAGAGCATGTACAGGTCAAATATTTTGTATAAGAAATAGGGAGAAGAAACTTGGGGAAGAAATATAAATACATATGTATATACATGCACACATATTTACATGTCTATATATGCTTGCTTATATAGTTGTCTTTCCTCTACCCACAAAAAAACACCAATGGGAGAAAATGGATGGAGAGGTCTAGGATAAATTCCCTGACTGTACTTTGGTTTTACAGTTTTGACTTTGGAACCATGGAAATGTTTAACATTAAAACAAAATAAAATTTTTAAAAAATTTAGTACTGGCATTGTTATTTTGAAATTAAATACATACACATATATTACCGATAAAGCACATGAGTAATCATGTTAATGCCATTAAGAATCAAGATTTTCAGCATAAGGAAAAAATATATAAAACTGAGTGATTAAGTAAAAACCCTATAATACTTTGAATTGGAAGTACTGGTATGACCTCATGTTTTTCTCTTTCAAAAAATATACTTCTAAGATCCTTCCACTGATAGCTATTATCAGTAAGTTAATTCCAATAAGTTTGATGATTCATATAACTCCCATGAAAATATAACTTATTGAAACTGACACTAGAAGAAACAGAAGATATAAATTATCCTAAAATTATTGCCAGGTATAGTGACACATGCCCACAGCCCCAAGGCAGGAGGTTTGCTTGAGCCCTGGAGTTCAAGACTAGACTGGGCAACACAGCAAGACTCCACCTCAAAAAAGAATCCTACAATTATTAAAGAACCCAAATCTAATTCAAAGCCTTTCCACAAATGAAACTCCATTCCCAGCCATCTTCACCAGTAAATTCTGCCAAACATTTAAGGAGCCAATAATGGCAATTTTACACAAACTATTCCAGAGAATACAAAAACAGGGAACACTTCCCAACTAGTTTTCGAGGTCAACGTAATCTTTATGGGAATCCTGATAAGAAAATTATGAGGAAAAAAAAGTATTTGTTAATCTTACTCAAGAACACAGATGCAAAACTTGAATAGAAATATTAAAGGCCGGGCGCGGTGGCTCAAGCCTGTAATCCCAGCACTTTGGGAGGCTGAGACGGGCGGATCACGAGGTCAGGAGATCGAGACCATCCTGGCTAACACGGTGAAACCCCGTCTCTACTAAAAAGAATACAAAAAACTAGCCGGGCGAGGTGGCGGGCGCCTGTAGTCCCAGCTACTCGGGAGGCTGAGGCAGGAGAACAGCGGGAACCCGGGAGGCGGAGCTTGCAGTGAGCCCAGATCACGCCACTGCACTCCAGCCTGGGGGACAGAGCGAGACTCCGTCTCAAAAAAAAAAAAGAAATATTAAGAAACTTAGCACTACATACAAAGGATAATACATCACAAGAAAGCTGGATTTAGTTTAGCACTTCAGTTTAGATAAATATTTGAAAACCAATTAATGTACAGCACACTGACAGAATAAAAGAGAAAAATTTTGTTATCTCTCAAAAGCAGAAAAGCATTTGATAAAAATCTATATCCATTCATGCTTAAACACTTTCAGTAAACTAGGAAGAGAACTTCCTTAACTGAAAAAAAGATAAACAAACAAGTAACAAACAACTGAATGGTGATATACTAAAAGCTTTCAAGTTGAGATCAAAAAAGAAAAAAGATGCCTGCTATCACTTCTATATAACACTGATTTGGAGTTCTTGATCAAAATAATAATAATAATAATAATAAAAAGACTGGAAAGGAAGAGATGTCATTATTTGCAGATGTTTTTATTGAGTTCACAGAAAATCCAAAAGGGAATCTACAAATGGATTTCCACTTGCAAGCAGGGTGTAGTGGGTAGCAGAAATGTATTGGTCCTACCGCAACAACTAGAAAAAACTTTGTATCATTTTTGTTGTCGTTGTTGTTGTTGTTTTTTTTTTTTTTTTTTGAGATGGAGTCTTGCTCTGTGCCCCAGGCTGGAGTGCAGTGGCGCGATCTCGGCTCACTGCAAACTCCGCCCCCCGGGTTCACCCCATTCTCCTGCCTCAGCCTCCCAAGTAGCTGGGACTACAGGCGCCCGCCACCACGCCCGGCTAGTTTTTTGTATTTTTTTAGTAGAGACGGGGTTTCATGGTGTTAGCCAGGATGGTCTCGATCTCCTGACCTTGTGATCCGCCCGCCTCGGCCTCCCAAAGTGCTGGGATTACAGTGTATCATATTTTTAAGATATCAGAAATCATGAAAGCAATGAAGACTAAAGGAACTGACATTCCAGGAAGGGAAGAACCATTCCTAGGGTAAGCAAAGATCACTAGCCATTTTTTTTCCTATAGGTTTCCTGTGTAATTCGTTTTGGAAATTAAGTCTGCAGTTGCAGATTTAGGGCTCAGAATTATACCTGCATAGGCAAAAGAAATGTCTCCAGAGGACATCTGCTAAGTGCTGGGGTGATACAGGAACCTGCGGAGTTGGGTCACAAATATGAAAAATCTCCTACGGCCTCCTGGTACTTAGGAGACAGCATCTACTTTGAAAAGGACCTGCAACCCTGTATCAAGACCACATGCAGCCAAGACAATTGCCAGATTTTGAAGCCAACAAGGCCAGGAAGCATCTAGACATTTTTAAAAAACCATGAATTTTTAAGACAGACAGGAAGAAAGGTACTTGTGACATGTACTAGAGACAACTGATTAGTATTCAGAATACAAAAAGAATGAACTAAAAAAAGATTACCAAAAAGATAAGTGAGCTAAAGCTATCAGTGTATGAAAGAAACACAGATTGCCAATAAACATATTACATATGTTCAGTTGTAATCAGAAAGTTACAAATTAAAACTCCCATATAACATTTTGTCTTTCATACTGGCAAAAAATCAATAATAATAAAAATTTTTAAGACTAAAATTCAATAATATGAAACCCTATGAAAGTAAAATATTCCTAGTAGGTTTCATTTAGGTTCAATATTCAATGTTAATAAAGGTAAACTAGCCTAGCTGGTGCCTACATTGTCAACAAGAAGTCAAGGAATCTTTTTTAATACCCAAAGACTTTTTAATATCCAAAGGATCTGGCAGAGAGGATATGAGATGGACTCAGAAGCAAAGAAACTAGTCTAATAGAAAACATCTATTTTCCATCTGTGTCCTAAGTATCAGTATGAAAATGGACAGCAAGATGCACTACAGGAGACAATATAATGCTTTTAACTTTCTAAACTTGATGAATTAGTGGGCACAATGAGAAAGCAGTGTGCTAATAGCAAGTTTGCATAAACTAGGAGTAGAATAAATAAGGTTAGAGACAGACTCTAGAGGGTCTTAAGCACTAAGCTGATGGAGTTTGAATTTTATCCTGTTTGTGATAAGCAGCCACTGAGCTGTAGAGCTGGGCTTTCAAAAAATTCACCTGGCAGTAGTAGAGAACCAGGGAGACTAGTAAGGAAGCTGCCGTAATAGTTGTGGCAAAAATCACAAGAGTCTATTAACAAACATTACAACCTTTAGGTTGCTTTAGAATTCTGGTTATGGAGATAAAAAGATTTAAAATATTTGAAAACTATTAGGGGATTAGCTACTCATTTGATTCATTCTCAAACATCATCCTGGCAGCAGGCATGCTGCATGATGCTGTGGCGTTTAATTATTAAGAAGCAAAAACCTTAAAATTACATTGATCAATAATCTCAGACATAATGCTGACTTTTTTTTTTTTTTTAACAAGCTTCGGCCAAAAGTGATTTTAAGATAATTAGAATGTGACACTTTGACAATATAACAAAGAATGACTTAAGGGGTATAATAAATGGGTTTTTAAAATTAACTGGATAGAGCAAATGTTAAAATGGATGTCAGAGAAATTATAAATCCCAGAAGGTTAACAGCTCACTGATTGAAAAATTAGCATGTATTTTTGCTCCAGTGGTCACTTACTTTTCCTTGATGGGTCCTGCCTGCCTGCCTGCCTCACTAATGCCCAGCAGGGTTCCAAATGGGGAAACTGCCTCATACTCTTGTTTCAGCAACGTCTCTCCCTGCGATGGTTATCCATGGCAGAAAATACAAAGAGGCAGATCATTTCAACAGGAAAGTTTTATTGTTCTTCTGGTCCTAGGAGAAGGACCACTGCTGCCTATATACCTCTTCTCATTCCCAAACTGTACCCCTCAAAACAAACAACAACAAAAAAAACCCAGAAAGACAAATATCCTCAAAAAACAAAACAAAAGACCTCAACAGAAAACTGATAAGCAAAGCCTAGAAGCTGACTCAGAACTCAGGCTTAACAGCTCATCCAAATTCTGTTCTATGCACATAAATTCTTCACTTCATATTTTCTTGTTCTTATTATGGTACTTATACATAGTTCCTATAAAAAGCATCTCAATTTCCAATAAGTAAGGTCCTAGTTGCACTGGAAGACAGACAGGTAAGAGTAACTCAGGTATATGGGCGCGTGTGCTACCTAATCAAGGTACAATTACAAATTACTTTCCTAAAAATGTGAGTGTGGGTCTGTTCTGCACTGACCAGCAAACATATGAACGCCTCTTGCTTAGTGCCATACAGCCCAAAGCCACTGGAGGTCAGCAGAGAACCTGGTCCCACCAGGGGCTGACTGATGGGACTTTCTACATCCCAGGCAGCAAGCATGACCACCAAGGAGAATAATGAATTCTACTCCTGAATTCCCCAAGTGATAAGACTGCAGAAGATGAGACGTGATGATGATCCACAGTTGAAGCAAGGCCATGTTTTAACTGTGTGCATGTGTACATGCATGTGTACACATGTGTCTATGTGTGTTTAGAAATTTTGGAAAGCAGAAAATTATAAAGAAGAAAATAAGAACCACTTCCAAACACCACTGGAGAAAACCACTATTAACATTTTGGTTTATATTTTGGTAACTTTGAAGAAAAGTTGCTTAACTAGCAGAGATGTATTTCAATTCAGAAAAAATAAACTCTGAGGTTAGTCAAATAGTAAAGTGATAGCATCAATACTTGCAGAATGGGTTTTGGCAGCTTGGAAGAAATTCCCAGAGAGAGTAGAGCATTACCAACACTCTTAATGTCATGAAGGCCAATATTATGTTTAAAAAAAAAAAAAATCGACTCAGTTGAGAAATGATGCACAAGAGTCAGACTCTGAATGTAAAGTTGTTTCAGAATAACTTGAACAAATTTATTCTCCTTTTAAGGCACACACATTAATGACACAATTTTAAAAATCTATTTCTAACTGAGTCTAAGATAGTTTTTACAATAGGTATAAAAAAATTCTAAGTGCCCTCATCTCTCACCATAAACAAAAATCAACTCAAAATGGATTAAAGACATAAATCTAAGACCCGAAACTATAAAACCAGTAGAAGAAAACATAGGCGAAATGCTTCTGGATATCGGTCTGGGCAAAAATTTTATGGATACAGCTTTAAATGCACAGGCAAAAAAAAGCAAAAACAGACAAATGGGATTTTATCAAACTAAAAAGCTTCTGGAGGGCAAGGGAAACACAACAGAGTGAAGAGGCAACCTGAGAATTAGTGGAAATATCTGTAAACTAAACATCTGATAAGGGATTAACATTCAGAATATACAAGAAACACAAGCAACAACAACAACAAAATCCAATTTTAAAAAGGGCATAGCATCTCAACAGACATTTCTCAAAAGACATACAAATGGCCAAAGGGCATATGAAAAAAAATCGTCAGTTTCACTAATCATGTGGTTACATACAAATCAAAACCACAATGAGGTATCATCTCACCCCAGTTAGAATGGTTATTAACAAAAACATGAAAAAAATTAATACTGAAGAGGATTTGGAGAAAGGGAAACATTCATATGTTGTTGATGAGACAGTAAAGTAGCACAGCCACTATGGAAAACAGAATGGAGGTTCCTCAAAAACTAAAAATAGAACTACCACATGATCCAGCAATTCCATTACTGGGTATTTATCCAAAGAAATGGAAATCAGTATAGTAAGGACATATCGCACCCCCGTGTTTACTCCAGCACTATTTACAATAGTCAAAATATGAAATCAACCTAAGTGGCCACCAACAGATGAATGGATAAAGAAAATGTGGGGCCAGGCGCAGTGGCTCACACCTATAATCCCAGCACTTTGGGAGACCAAGGCGGGCGGATCACGAGGTCAAGAGATCGAGACCATCCTGGCCAACATGGTGAAACCCCGTCTCTACTAAAAACACAAAAATTAGCTGGGCGTGGTGGTGCGCGCCTGTAGTTCCAGCTACCCAGGAGGCTGAGGCCTCCTTGAACCCAGGAGGCAGAGGTTGCAATGAGCCAAGATCATGCCACTGCACTCACTCCAGCCCCTGGTGACAGAGCGAGACTCCGTCTCCAAACAACAACAACAAAAAAAAGCACATATTCAAGCTCTAACAGCCTGGGATTCCCTGGGAAAAACAGAGGCGGCACTACAGACCTGTTTTGGGAAAAACCTCTGTTTTCCTCATGAAACCCGAGAAACAATCTGAGGCTCTGTTCTGTTTTGTATTGAGTTATCTGACATTTTTTACTTTGAAAGGTAACAGAAATTACTTTGAATTATGAGAAAACTAGGTAGGAAATGTACCTTTGGGCATGCTTAATGGCAGTTATGGTTAATACTTGACTCCGCACTTTTGGATTAGAGAAACATGCTCTTGGCCCCCTAGAAGGTATGGAAATGTCCCCACACCCCACTGAGAGATAAGACTCCATGGGAGATGGGCTGGCTCCCTCTTTTTTTGGGATGCAGGATCTGGTATAAAAATAGGACCCTTAATTTGGGGGATCTGTTTTGCATTCCAGCTATGCCTGCTTATTAGGCTGTAGAAACTGCATGCTTTCCTGGTCCTGTTCCTCCAATGGCTCCACCCTGAAGCCAGTAATCTAATTAAAAAACTGGGAAGTAAAAAAATCTTACAACTACTGAATCTTCTGTCTGTGTATTTACATATGTTGTGTGTGATGTAAAAAAAGCTTCTATTGGCTTAAAACTAGTAAGTGCTTAAATCAAGTTATAAATTATATCTTTTCTGACCTAATTAATCTCTTAGATATTAGGTCCCCTGAGTCAAAAAATGACATATTTGGCTTATTTGGTATAAACATCACACAGGAAGCACTGCCAAATATGAGATGGTATTTGGCTTTCTTTGGGCTGTATTTGTATAAATATGTTACTGGTATGTGTGTTAAAATTATGAGAAACTCCCATTATTCTGAAATGACAGTCTATGTTATTAATAATTATAATTGATATGTAAAATTGCTATATGGCACAGAAGCAAAATTAACTTGTCAATTGTGGTGTTAATAGTGGCTGTCCTAAGACTTTTGTCATCCACAGACAATTGTTGTCTTGTATTGATCCTCTTCAGACAGTCGTTTTAAAATCAACTATAGAACTCTAACAGGTATTCTTGAATGCAGGCTTCTGATAACTCTGGAGATTCTGACTTCAGAGGAAAAAGCATTCAGGACTCATGGAGAGCTGAAATGTTCATGACTATTAAGCAAGACAGGCATTAACTGCATGGACCTAACTAATAGAGGACTAAAATAATCTTTTTTTGACTTTTTGCTTAAAATGTTGCTGATCGTTTGTTTTGTTTTTAAGAATCAAGGAAACTTTTGAGCGATTAACAGCTTTTAATAATTGAGTAAAGTATCTCCTGTGAACAAAATTTGGAGCATATTTGTTTCTATCTGATTTTTCCAGAATTAGGAAACTATTTGTAAGTATTCTTAACTTATAGCAATACAATTATGTGCATAAGTGGAATAAGAATGTTTTCTTTTGCAACATGACACAATTGGAATAATTTGTTATTTTACCAAGGCTTTGACTAGAATGGTGTGCTTTCCTTTAAGGAATCAATCTTGACTTATAGAGCCAATAAAAGCCCCTTGGGAAAACTGGTCTCACACCTTGTCTACACAGTCCCTGTACATGGTTTCTGACCTCTGGTAAGTAAAGAATGTCACCTTCTGATAGGCCCAAGAGCCCAAGTTATCTTGGCACCTCCAGAGGAAAGGAATTTACTAAACTCATAGGTGTTTGAGGATACAAACCCATTGCTGGGCTCGACTTTTTGAAAAAAGTCTAATCTGAGATTCCTTTTATAAAAAAAAGTTCCATCAAAGCCAATTAAGAAAGCCTATGTGAAAAATACTTATTCCTGTTGCACTTTATACAAATAACCAGGCCAAGTATAATAAAGCAAACAGCCTGGGACTCCCATGTCTTACCAATCAGTCTTACCATGATTTGTCATTAGTAAAAATGAGGACTGGAGAGAGAACTATGGTACACCTGTCTCATCAGTTGTTTTTGAGTTTTTTTCTGCAATTGAGACTGACTCTGCTTATTCCTGTGAATCAACCACTCATCTCTGGCTGGTACTCAGAAGAAGCAAGAGGGATGGATATCAACTTTTGTTAGAACTCAGAGTTATGAATGGCCCTTGACATACCAATGCTTTCTGACTCAGCTCCTCTCTACCCTGAATAAAAGAGACCTTAATAGTTAGGCAGGAATATCATTGCCCCTATTCAGGCTCAAGTTACAGAATATGGATCCTTGTCCCTCTACCATCCTTAGGATTAAGGGTTCCCTTGTAAAAGAGAGAGGGGAAATATGCCAGAGGCCACTGAACCAGGGCAACTCTGTCAGAGGCATTCAAACCAGAGTGACTCCATGCTGAATAGGGGCTGGGTAAAATAAGGGCTGAGGCTTACTGAGCTGCATTCCCAGGAGGTTAGGCATTCTAAATCACAGGATGAGACAGGAGGTAGGCACAAGATACAGGTCACAAAAACTTTGCAGGTTGCAGTAAAGAAACTGGCCAAAACCCAACAAAGCCAAGATGACAAATCATGAAAGTGACCTCTAGTCATCCTCAGTGCTTATTATGTGCTAATTATCATGCTTTAAAAAAAAAAAAAAAACACTCCTAGCAGCACCATGACAGTTTACAAATGACATGGCAATGTCAGGAAGTTACCTTACATGATCTGAAAAGGGAAGTTCCAGGAATTGCCCACCACTTCCCTGGAAAACTCATAAATAATCCACCGCTTGTTTAGCATATAATCAAGAAGTAACCATAAAAATAGCCAGCCAGCAGCCCTTGCAGCTGCTCTGCCTATGGAGCAGCCATTTTTTTAATTCCCTTGCTTTCCTAATAAACTTGTTTTAACAAAAAAAAAAAAAAAAAAGAAAAGAAAAGAAATATGACCCAGCCAGTGAAAAAGAGAATGACAGGAATAGTACTGATCTATAAATTGTTTTGGGCAGTATGGCCACTTTAACAATATAAATTCATTTCCACAGAATTAGAAAAAACTGTTGTAAATTCATACAGAACCAAAAAAGAGCCTGAATAGCCAAAGCAAACCTAAGCAAAAAGAACAAAGCCAGAGGCATCATATTACTGAACTTCAAACTATACTACAAGGCTATGATAACCAGAACAGTATGATACTAGTACAAAAACAGACGCATAGAATAATGAAACAGAACAGAGAACTCAGAAATAAAGCCACACACTTAAAACCACCTGATCTGCCACAAAATCAACAAAAATAAGCAATGGAAGAAGACTCCCTGTTCAATAAATGGTATTGGAATAACTGGCTATCCACATGCAAAAGAATGAAACTGGACCTCTACATACATCATATACAAAACTTAAGTCAAAACGGATTAAAGACTTAAACGTACAACATTAGATGATAAAAATCCTGTAAGAAAACCTAGGAAATACCCTGCTCGACACTGGCCTTGGCAAAAAATGTATGGCTAAGACACCAAAAGCAATTACAACAAAAACAAAAACTGGTAAGTGGGACCTAATTAAACTAAAGAGCCTCTGAACTGCAAGAGAAACTATCAAGGAAGCAAACAGACAACCTACAGTATGGAAGAAAATATTTGCAAATGATGCATTCAACAAAGGTCTACTATCTAGAATCCATAAGGAACCTATTAAATCAATAAACAAAACACAAATAACCCCATTAAAAAGTAGGCGAAGGCCTGTAATCCCAGCACTTTGGGAGGCTAAGGTGGATGGATCACCTAAGGTGAGGTGTTCGAGACCAGCCTAGGCAACACGGTGAAACCCCATCTCTACTAAAAATACAAAATTAGCCGGGCATGGTGGCGTGTGCCTGTAGTCCCAGCTATTTGGGAGGCTAAGGCAGGAGAATCACTTGAACCTGGTGGCAGAGGTTGCAGTGAGCTGAGAGTGTGCCATTGCACTCGAGCCTGGGCAACAAGAGTGAAACTCTGTCTCAAAAAAATAAAAATAAAAATAAATAAAAAAACAAAAAGTGGACAAATGATGTGAACAGACACTTTTCAAAAGAAGACATACAAGCAGCCAACAAACGTATGAAAAAATGCTTACCATCACTAATCATCAAAGAAATGCAAATCAAAACCACAATGAGATACCACCCCACGCCAGTCAGAATAGCTTTTGTTAAAAACTCTAAAAAGAACAGATGGTGGCAAGGCTGCAGAGAAAATGAAACACTTAAACAACTGTTGACGGGAAAGTAAACTACTCCAACTGTGGAGAGCAGTGTGGAGATTTCACAAAGAACTAAGAGTTGAACTACCATTCAACCCAGCAATCTCATTACTGGGGATATACCCAAGGGAAAATAAATTGTCCTACCAAAAGGACACAAGCATGCATATGTTCCTCGCAGCACTATTCACAACAGCAAAACCACAGAATCAACGTAGGTATCCATCAACAGTGGACTGGATAAAGAAAATGTGGTACATATACACAACTGATTACTATGCAGCCATAAAAATCAACAAAATCATGTCCTCTGCAGGTGTCTATCAATGGCAGACTGAAAAAGAAAATGTGGTACATGTATGCCATGGTACACTATGCAGCCATATATAAGAATGAAATCATGTCCTTTGCAGCAACATAGATGCAGCTGGAGGCCATTATCCTAAGTGAACTAACACAGAAACAGAAAACAAAATATTGCATGTTCTTACTTTTAAATGGGAGCAAAATATCAGGTACACATGGACATAAAGATGCGAACAACAGACACTGTGGACTACTAGAGAGAGGCAAGAGCAAGTGGGACAAGGACTAAAAAGCTACCTATTGGGTACTATGCTCACAGCAGGTTGACAGGTGCAGTTATACCCCAAATCTCAAAACCATGCAATATGCCTCTGTAATAATCCTGCACATGTACCCCCATGTATCCCCTGATTCTAAAATAACAGCTGATAAATGAACAAAAAAGGATGAAATCCTGACATTCATGGCAACATAAATGGACTGGAGGACATTACGTTAAGTGAAATAAGCCAGGCACAGAAAAATAAATACTGCATGTTCTCATTCATATGTGGGAGCTAAGAGAGTTGAGCTCATATAAGTAGAGAGTAGAATTGTGGTTATTAGAGGGTGGGAAGGGTAGGGGGAGGGGAGGATAGGGAGAGATTGCTTAACAGATAAAAAAAAATTACCTCTAGAGAGAGGGGCGGAGCAAGATGGTGGAACAGAAAGCTCCACCAATTGTCCCTCCTGGAAAGACACCAATTTAACAACTATCTACACAAAATAAGCACCTTCATAACAACCAAAAATCAGATGAACACTCACACTACTTGTTTTTAACTTCATTTCACTGAAAGAGGAAGTGAGAAGGTAGAAAAAACTCTCTTGAATCACCAACACCACCTCTCACTCAACCCCTGGCAGCAGCTGCACAGTACAATAAACTGTGTTTGGGAGAAGGAGAGCACAGCAATTGTGAGACATTGCCTTGAACTCAGGGCTTCCCTGTTATAGCAGAAAGCAAAATTGAACAGAACTCAGCTGATGCCCACACATGGAGGGAGTATTTAAACCAGCCCAAGCCAGAGGAAAATCACCCATTTCAGCAGTCAGAACTTGAGTTCTGGCAAACATCACCATCTTGGGCTGCAGTGCTCTGGGCCTCTAAATAAACTTGAAAGGCAGTGTAGGCCACAAGAACTGCAACTTCTGGGCAAGTCTTAGGGCTGAACTGGGCTCAGAGCCAGTGGACGTAGGAGAGGAGGATACATGACCTACTGAGACGCCAGGCAGGATGGTTTAAGGGGCTGCTGGCATCACCCCTCCATTAACCCCAGACTGCAAAGCTCACAGCTCCAAAAGAGAACACTTCCTTCTGCTCAAGGCGAGGAGAGGGAAGAGTGGGGAGGACTTTGTCTTGCATCTGGGATACCAGCTCAGTCACAGCAAGACAGGGCACCAGACAGAGTCGTAAAGCACCCTTTCCAGGCCCTAGCTCCTGGATGACATTTCTAGATACACCCTGGGCTAGAAGAGAACCTGCTGCTTTGAAAAGAAGGACCCACTCTTGACAGGATTCATCACCTGCTTACTGAAGAGTCCTTGGGCCTGAATAACCAGCAGCACGAGAAAAGAAACAAATAACATATAATGGAGCTCCAATAGGTCTGGCAGCAGACTTTTCAGTGGAAACCTTATGGGCCAGAAGAAGGTGGCATGATATATTCAAACAGCTGAAGGAAAAAGACTTTTATCCCAGAAGAGTGTACCCAGCAAAAACATCCTTCAAATATGAAAGAGAAATAAAGACTCCCACACAAACAAAACCTGAGGGACTTCATCAACATCAGATGTGTCCTACAAGAAATGTTAACGGGAGTACATTAATGAGAAAGAAAAGGACATTAATAAACAATAAGAAATCATCTGAAAGTACTGAAGTCACAGAAAATAGAAAGTACACAGACAAATAGAAAATATTGTAACACTAATTGTGGTGTGTCGACTACTCTTAAGTAGAAAGACTAAATGAGGGACCAATCAAAAAATAATAACCACAACAACTTTTCAAGACATAAAAAGTATAAAAAGATATAAACAGAAACAACAAAAAGTTAAAAAGTAGGGAGATGAAGTTAAAGTGTACAGTTTTTATTAGTTCTCTTTTTGCTTGTTCGTTTGTTTATGCAGTGTTGTTATCAGCTTAAAATAATGAGTTATAAGATAGTATTTGGAAGTCACATGGCAACCTCAAGTCAAACACACAACAGATATATAAAAAATAAAAAGAAATGAAATCATATCACCAGCGAAAATCACCTTCACTAAAAAGGAAGACAGCAAGGAAGGAAAGAAGGAAGAGAAGACCACAAAACAACGAGAAAACAAATAACAAAATGGAAGGAATATGCCTTTACTTATCAATAACAACACCGAATATAAATGAACTAAACTCTTCAATCAAAAGACACAGACTGGTGGAATGGATTTAAAAAAAACCAAGACCCAAAGATCTGTTGCTTACAAAAAACACACTCTACCTGTAAAGACACACATAGACTGAAAATAAAGAAATGGAAAAAGATATTCCATGCCAATGGAAACCAAAAAAGAGCAAGATCACTATACTTACATCAGACAAAATAGATTTCAAGACAACTATAAGAAGAGACAAAGAAGGTCACTATATAATGACAAAGGGGTCAATTCAACAAGAGGATATAACAACTGTAAACACAATGCATATACATATGTAACGCATATAATACAACGTAAATACATATGCACCCAACACTGGAACACCCAGATATATAAAGCAAGTATTATTATAGCTAAAGAGAGACTCCAACATAGTAATAGCTGGAGACTTAAATACCTGACTTTCAGCCTTGGACAGATCTTCCAGACAGAAAATCAACAAGGAAACATCACAGTTAACCTGCACTATAAACCAAATGGACCTAACAGATATTTACAGAACATTTCATCCAATGGCTGCCGAATACACATTATTTTCCTTATCACATGGCTCATTCTCAGGGACAGACCACATGTTAGGTTACAAAGTCTTAAAACATTCAAAAAAATTGAAATTATCTCAAGCATCTTCTCTGACGACAATGGAATAAAACTAGAAATGGATAACAAGAGAAATCTTGGAAATTATACAAGTACATGGAAATTAAACAATATGCTCCTGAATGACCAGTGGTCAATGAACAAATTCAGAAGGAAATTGAAAATCTTCTTGAAATAAATAATGATGGAAATACAACATACCAAAACATATAGGATTCAGCAAAAGTAGAACTAAGAGAGAAGTTTATGGCTATAAATGCCTACGTCAAAAAATAAGAAAAAACTTCCAATAAACAACCTAATGATACCTCTTAAAGAATTAGAAAAGCAAGATCAAACCAAACCCAACATTAGGAGAAGAAAAGAAATAAAGATCACAGCAGAAATAAATGAAATTGAAATGAAAAAGGCAATACAAAAGCACAAGTAACAAAAAGTTGTTTTTCTGAGAAGTTTTACAAAATTGACAAACCTTTAGCCAGACTATGAAAAAAAGAGAGAAGACCGAAACAAATAAAAACAGAAATGAAAAAGGAGACATTACAACTGATAGCACAGAAATTCTAAGGATCATTAGCAGCTACTGTGTGCAACTATCTGCCAATAAATTGGAAAATCTAGAAGAAACTGACACATTCCTAGACATATACAACCTACCACGATTGAGCCATGAAGAAATCCAAAACCTGAACAGACCAATAACAAATAATGAGATTGAAGCCATAATAAGAAAGCTTCCAGCAAAGAAAAGTCCAGGACCTGATGGCTTCACTGCTGAATCCTCCCAAACATTTAAGGAAGAACTGATACCAATCCTACTCAAACTATTCCAAAAAACAAAGGAAGAGGGAATACTTCCAGACTGATTCTATGAGAACAGCATTATCCTAACACTGAAACTGAAAAAAGACACATCCACAAAAGGAAAACTACAGGCCAATAACCCAATATTGATGCAAAAATCCTCCACAAAATACTAGCAAACCAAATTCAACAGTACATTAGAAAGATCATTAATCATGACCAAGTGGGATTTATCTCTGGGATGCAAGGATGATGGTTCAACATATGCAAATCAATCAATGTGATACATTGTATCAAGAAAATGAAGGATAAAAAACATATGATCATTTCAATTGATGCTGAAAAAGCATTTGATAAAATTCAACATTCCTTCACGATAAACACCCCCAAGAAACCATGCAGAGAAGGAACATATTTCAACTTAATAAAGACCATGTACAATAAATCCACAGCTAGTATCATACTGAATGGGGAAAAACTGAAAGCCTTTCCTCTAAGATTTGGACTACAAGGATGCCCACTGTCACTATTATTCAACATAGTACTGAAAGTCCTTGCTACAGCAGTCAGATGAGAGAAACATATAACGGGCATCCAAATTAGAAAGGAAAAAGTCAAAATATCCTTGTTTGTAAATAATATGATCTTATATTTTGAAAAACCTAAAGACCACCAAAAAACTATAAGAACTGACAAACAAATTCAATAAAGTTGCAGGATACAAAATCAACTTACAAAAATCAGTAGCATTTTTATATGCCAACAGTGAACAATCTAAAAAAGAAATAAAAATGTAATCCCATTTACAATAGCTACAAATAAAATACCTAGGAATCAACCAAAGAAATGAAAGATCTCTACAATGATAATTATAAAAAATTGATGGAAGAAACTCAAAAGGACAAAAAAAGGAAAGAAATTCTATGTTTATGGATTAGAAGAATCGATACTGTGAAAATGTTATTACTACCGAAAGCAATCTACATATTCAATGCAATCCCTATCAAAATACCAATGACATTCTTCACAGAAATAGAAAAACAATCCTAAGGTTTATATGGAACCACAAAAGATGGCAGAATAGCCAAAGTTATCTTAAGCTAAAAGAACAAAACTGGAGGAATCCCATGACCTGACTTCAAATTACACTACAGAGGTATAGTGTTAGGTCGGCACAAAAGTAATTGCGGTTTTTTGCCATTAAAAAAAACAACAACAAAAAAAAAACGGCAAAAATCGCAATTACTTTTGCACCAACCTATAACCAAAACAGCATAATACTGTCATAAAAAACAGACACAGGCTGGGTGCAGTGGCTCACACCTGTAATCTCAACACTTTGGGAGGCCGAGGCTGGCGGATCATGAAGTCAAAAGATGGAGACCATCCTGGCCAACATGGTGAAATCCCATCTCTACCAAAAATACAAGAATTAGTTGGGTACAGTGGCAAGTGCCTATAGTCCCAGTTACTCGGGAGGTTGAGGCAGGAGAATCACTTGAACCCGGAAAGAGGAGGTTGCAGTGAGCCAAGATCATGCCACTGCACTCCAGCCTGGCAACAGAGCAAGACTCCATCTCAAAAAAAAAAAAAAAAAAACCAGACATGTGTATCAGTGCAACAGAAAACCCAGAAATAAATCCATATATCTACAGTGAACACATTTTTGACAAAGGTTCCAAGAACATACATTGGGGAAAGGACAGTCTCTTCAATAAATGGTACTGGAAGAACTGGATATCCATATGCAGAAGAATGAAAGTAGACCCCTATCTCTTGCCATACGCAAAAATCAAATCAAAATGGATTAACCACTTAAATCTCAGACTTCAAACTATGAAACTACTACAAGAGAACATTGGGGAAACTCTCCAGGACACTGGAGTGGGCAAAGACTTCTTTAGCAATCCCCCACAGGCACAGGCAACCAAAGTAAATAAATGGACAAATGGGATCACTTCAAGTTAAAGAGCTTTTGCACAGCAAAGGAAACAATCAACAAAGTGAAGAGACAACCCACAGAACAGGAGAAAATATTTGCCAACTATCCATTTGACAAGGGATTAATAACGAAAATATATAAGGAACTCAAACAACTCTATACTCAAAAATGTTAATAATCTGATTAAATAATGGGAAAAATATTTGAATAGACATTTCTCAAATGAAAACATACAAACGGGAAACAGGTATATAAAAACGTGCACAATATCACTGATCGTCAAAGAAATGCAAAATCAAAACTGCAATGAGATACCATCTCACTCCAGTTAAAATAGCTTTTATTCAAAAGACAGGCAATAACAAATGCTGATGAGTATAAGGTGAAAAGAGAACCCTCTTGCACTGTTGGTAGGAAGGTATATTAGTACAAATGCTATGGAGAACAGTTTGGAGTGACTCAAAAAAACTAAAAATAGAATGACCATATGATCCAACAAACCCAATGCTAGGTGTACTAAGGAAAGGAAATCATTATATACAAGAGACATCTGCACTCCCATGTTCATTGCAGCACTATTCAGAATAAGCTAGATTTGGAAGCAACCTAAGTGTCTACTAACAAACAAATGGATAGAGAAAATGTGGTACATACATATAATGGAGTACTACTAATCCATAAAAAAAGAATGAGATCCTGTCACTTGCAACAACATGGATGGAACTGGAGGTTACTAGGTTAGGTGAAATAAGCCAGGCACGGGAAAACATTGCATGTTCTCACTTAAATGTGGGAGCTAAAACAAAACAACTGAAATCATGGAGATAGAGCATAGAAGGATGGTTACCAGAGAGTGGAAAGGGTAGTCGAGGGTCAAGGAGGGATGGTGAATGGGTACAAAAAGTAGTTAGAATAGGCCGGGCGCGGTGGCTCACACCTGTAATCCCAGCACTTTGGGAGGCCGAGGCAGGAGTTCAGGAGATGGAGACCATCCTGGCTAACATGGTGAAACCCCATCTCTACTAAAAATACAAAAAATTAGCCAGGCGTGGTGGCGGCCGCCTGTAGTCTCAGCTACTCGGGAAGCTGAGGCAGGAGAATGGCGTGAACCCGGGAGGCGAGCTTGCAGTGAGCCGAAATGGCGCCACTGCACTCCAGCCTGGGCGACAGAGCAAGACTCCATCTCAAAAAAAAAAAAAAAAAAAAAGAATAAATAAGACATAGTGTTTGCTAGCACAACAGGGTGTTGTGTAAAAAAAATTTAATTGTACTTTAAAAAATAAACAGTATGCTTCGATCTCAATCGTTTTAAAGACAAACGATAAATGCTTGAGGTCATGGATACCCTGATGTGACTATTACGGACTTCAAAATATCTCTTGGCCGGGCACAGTGGCTCACACCTATAGTCCCAGAACTTTGGGAGGTTGAGATGGGTGGATCACTTGAGGTCAGGAGTTCAAGACCGGCCTGGTCAACATGGTGAGACCCTGTCTCTACTAAATCTACAAAAATTAGCAGCCACAGTGGCGCACACCTGTAATCCCAGCTACTCAGGTGGCTGAGGCACAAGAATCACTTGAACACTGGAGGCAAAGGTTGCAGTGAGCCGAGAATGTGCCAATGTACTCCAGCCTGGGAGACAGACAGCAAGACTCTGTCTCCAAAAAAAAAAAATTAAACTCTTGTAGTCCATAAAAATGTACACCCTACTATGTATCTACAAAAATTTAATAAAAATAAATTCTCTCTAGACAGGAGAAATAAGTTCTAGTGTTGTTCTACAGCACTGTAGGGTGACTGTAATTAATAATAATTTATTGTATACTTTTGAGTACTAGAAGAGGATTATCCTAATGTAACCATTAAACACGATATACATGTATTGAAATATTACTCTGTATCTCATAAATATGTTTATCACATGTGAATTTAGAAAAATCTAAGTGATAAGAAAGCTTTGTGTTATAGTTCATTTTTTCTTTTTCAGTTGCACATAAAATTTTGCCTTACAATCAGTGATGAGTTAGACTGGGTGAACTATGGCAGTAAATATTTATTCTATTGTTGGGAAAATAATGAGATAACTGTAGTGCCTACAAAACACTTCATAAATGCTGGTACTGTTTATTATTCATTTATCTATCCACCTGTTCAACAATTACAACTGAACACCTACTATGTGCTAGATACCATTCCAGTGCTAGGAACAGAAGGGTAAAAACATAAGGTCTCTACTCTCATGCAGCCATTTTATCATTATTATTGTCATTATTAAGATCACTGCTGCTGCTACTACTACTTCTACTTGTTTCCACGGGCTAGAATATTAAATGAAATTCTTTTTCTTAATGGACAGAACAGTATGAACATATTAAATGAAATTCTTAAATGAATGAAAATGAAAAACTCAGGACAACCACACAGAGAACTGTGGGTCAGTTTCTAGAAGCCATCAAATAGCTCAGCTCTAAGCATTCCTCAAAATGCTGGCAAAAGCCTATTCAAAGAAAGTTTTTAAAAATTCAATAATTGTGTTGAAGGTCATTTATTACAGTGAAGAGCAAATTACAATTAACAATATCACAATACCCCTGTACAACGCAGATTTCTAGCTTCTTACCCACATTTTTTCGAAAACTCCAAGGCAGTAAGGTGCTCCTACTTTTTTCCTTAATCAATGATAAACTATAGGTTCAGGACTTTTAAAATACCAAGTTCCTAAAAATTTGTAAAATTTCAACCTTACCAAAAAATTGCAATTGCATTTTTATTTATATAATGACCCATTGCAGACTATTTAAATAGACTATTTTATAATCTCTAATAGGACATTTTAAGTTGTTTGTATTCAGAAATGGGTGAATTCTCCATTTCTATGGTGAATTCAATTTAAACTACCTTATTCTGACTTTCAAATAGCATAGTTAACTGATAAAAGCTGTATTGTCCTGGGTTCCAGTATGGCTCCCTCCATTTACTATGCAACCTTGGGAAATCACTTAGCCTCTCTGTATCTTTCAGTCTCTTCATCAGTAAAATGGTAACACAATCCAACTCTCTGAAAGGTCAGTGTTCCTTTCTACCTCAGAAACTTCGTATTTACTGCTACTTCCATCTAAAACACTCTTCTTCCCCTACTTCACTTGAAAATTCCTACTCTTCCTTCACTTTTTATCATTTCCTCAAAAATGTCTTCCTCATCCCTGCAGACTAAGTCAGACTCATCATTTCGTAGCATTCAATACCTTCCCGTTAGAATAGATATCACAATATGTGATCGTGTATTGATCTCTCTTGCCTTTCTAGGTGTGTTTAGTTCATTGCTGTAGTTATAGAACCTTCCACATGGCATTACATAAGGTAGGCATACATTTTTTTTTGTTGTTAAATGAATGAATAATACTACTTAACTAGAGGAGTAATAAGTCGTGGTAAAGATAACTAAAATATCTGAAAGAACATGTCTAAATTCAAGTAAGCACTCACTAAGTAGCAGGGTTTTTTCCCAGGCAACGTGACTACAAACTTTTTACAGGAACTTTTCAAGAAATCATACTATGACTTTGGATAAAAGGTCTCAGCGAAAAAGTGAGTCGGAAGCAAGGCAGACAGACTGAAGTACTCAAGGGCAGGACAGAGTAGGTTAACATAATACCAGACAAGTGAACGATATGAACAAGACATATGTGGGCATGATGATATCTTGATTCTGAGGCCATCTTCTGTCCTTGCTAGGAAGCTTCTTACAGATCTTCTGCCTAACAAAAACTAATCCTAAAGCAACAAATAGATACACTTGGTTGGAAAGAATATTGAAACAAAATACAGACCACAAGAAGTAAAGCTTTTTATTTGCAAACAAACCTAATTGTCTAAGTAGGAAATCCTATGGACTCTATTTATAAAACTTATTAGAACTAGTAAGTTTTAGTATACAGGGTCAATATAAGAAATCAATCTTATTTCTATAAACTAGCAACAAAAACACTAAAAATTAAAATTTAACAATCAATGCCATTTGTAACAGCACCCCCAAATAAGAAATACTTACTGAGAGATCTCACAACAGATGTCCAAAACATGAGAAAAAAATACCAGGCAAGCCCAAAATGAAGGACATTCTACAAAATTCTTAACGAATACTACTCAAAACTGTCAAGGTTGTGAAAAATGAAGCCTGAGAAACAAACAGATCAAAGGTAACCAGGAAGACATTATGCCTAAAAGTGATATCCTAGAACAACAACAAAAAGACCTAAGTGGAAGAGGGATAAAATCCAAATAAAATCCATAGTTTAATTAATAGTAGTGTACCAATTTTAGTTTCTTAGCCTTTGACAAATGTGCCATAGTAATATAAGATATTGATGTTAGGGTAAAATACATAAGGCATATAAGGGAACTCTCTGTATTATTTTTGCAACTATAATCTATGTATAATCTACAATTATTCCAGAAATGAAGTTTATTCTTAAAATATCATTTACAATAGCATCAAATAAATAAATAAATACTTAGGAATAAATCTGACAAAGCTATCCAAGACATGTAGGCTGAAAAACCGCAAAACATTGCTGGAAGAAACTGAAAATGCCTAAATAAATGGAGAGATAACAATCTTCATGGATTCGAAGACTCAGTATCATTAAAATAACAATTTTCTATAAATTTCCCTGAGGATTCAAAGTAACCCCAGTTAAAATCCCAGTAGCCTGGCCAGGCGCGGTGGCTCACGCCTGTAATCCCAGCACTTTGGGAGGCCGAGGAGGGCAGATCACAAGGTCAGGAGATCGAGACCATCCTGGCTAACACGGTGAAACCTCATCTCAACTAAAAATACAAAAAATTAGCTGGGCTAATTTTGGGCACCTGTAGTCCCAGCTACTCGGGAGACTGAGGCAGGAGAATGGCTTGAACTCAGGAGGCGGAGCTTGCAGTGAGCGGAGATCACGCCACCGCACTCCAGCTTGGGCCACAGAGGAGACTCTGTCTCAAAAAAACAAAAAAAACTCAGTAGCCTTTTGTCATTAAAAATTAACAAACTGATTCTAAAAGTTAAATGGAAATCTAAATCAACCAGAACTGCCAAACAACTCTGAAAAAAAAGTACAAAGTTGAAAGTTTTACCTGACTAGACTTCAAGACTCGTTATAAGCTATAGTAATCTACAAAGTACTGGTATAAGCACAGACAAACGGATCAACAGTATAGAACAGAGAGAACAGAAATAGACCCACACATACAGTGTCAGTTTATTTCAGCAAAGATGCAACAACAGTGAAGAAAGGATAGTCTTTTCAACAAATAATGCCAGAACCATATGCAAAAAAATGAACTCCAACTCATACACTGTGCCACATGTAAAAATTAATTCCAAATGGATTACAGACATAAGTATAAACCTGCATACTACCACATTTGTAAAAGAAAACATAGAAGAAAATCTTTGTGATCCTGTGTAAGGCAAATACTTCTTAGATACAACATCAAAAGTGTAATTCATTTTAAAAACTGATAGTAAGACTGCACCAACATTAAGAATATCTGCTTTTCAAAATACACTCTTCAAGCTGGAGGTCTCATACTTCTTGATTTCAAAACATATTACAAGACTACAGTAATCAAAAAGTGTGGAACTGGCATAAAAACAGACACACAGACCATGGTACAGACTACAGGGTCCAGAAATAACCCCTCAAATATATAGTAAAATGATTTTCGATGAGGATGCTAAGACCATTCAATGGGGAAAGAACAGTCTCTTCAATAAATGATGCTGGAAAACCTAGAAGTACACATGCAAAATAATAAAGCTGGGCCCTTACCTTGTTCCATACACAAAAATTAACTCAAAATAAATGAAAGACCTGAACATAAGACCTAACACTCTTCAACTCTCTAAACACTCTAAAACTCTTAGAAGAAATCATAGGAGAGTAAACCTTCATGACATTAGATTGCAATTATTTCCTGCATATAACACCTAAAGCACAGTCAACCAATGTAAAAATTCATAAGATAGACTACATTACAATTAAAAATTTCTATGAATCAAAAGACACAATCAACAGAGTGAAAAGGCAACCGACAGAACAGGAGAATTTATTTGCAAATCATATATATGAGGGGTGAATATCCAGAATATACAAAGAACTCCTACAACTTAACATCAACAACAAAATCCCAAATAACCTGATTTTAAAATGGGCGAAGGAGTTGAAAAAATATTTCTCCAAGGAAGATATACAAATGACCAATAAACATGTGAAAAAATACTGAACATCACTAATTATTAGGGAAATGCAAACCAACACCACAATGAGATACCATCTCACACCCATTAGTATGGCTGCTATAAACAAACAAACAAACAAACAAAACAGAAAATAGAGCCCACATGATCTCACACACCATAGTCCCAGCTACTCAGGAGGCTGGATGGGAGGATCCCTTGAGCCCAGGAGTTCCAGACCAGCCTAAGCAACATAGTGAGACCTTGTCTCTATTAAAACAACAACAATAACAAAGAGAAAATAAGAAGTGCAGGTAAGCGTGTGGAGAAACTGCAACCCTTAGGTACTCCTAATGAAAATGTAAAATGATACAGCTGCTATGAAAGACTGTATGATGTTTCCTCAAAAATTACAAACTACCATATGTTCTAGCAATTTCACTGCTGGATATATATAAAAAAAAAAAAATGGGTACTTTCTTTAAAGGTCTCAAAGAGATACTTGTACACTCATGTTCACGGCACCATTATTTACAACAGCCGATGGCAGAATCAACCCGTGTTCTCGATGGATGATACACAAATCATGGTATATACATACCAAGAAATATTATTCAGTCTTAAAAAGCAGGGAAATTCTGATGCATGCTACAACATGAATAAGCCTTGCAAACATTATGCTAAGTGAAATATGCCTGTCACAAAAAGACAGACACTGTATGATTCCACTTATGTGGAGTACCTAGAGTAATCGCATTCACAGAAAAAGAAGGTAGAAAGGAAGTTGCTAGGGGCTGGGGAGAAGGGGCAATGGGAAGCTATTGTTTAATAGGTGTAGAGTTTCAGTTTTGCAAGATGAAGAACGGGAGACTGGTTGCACAACAATGTGAATACATTTAACAGTATTAAATTGTACAATTTAAAATGGTAAAATAGTAATTGTATGTGTATGTTACAATTTTTTTAAAAAAATACAAAGGTAGAATGGGAGAAAATATTTGCAAATTACACGTGAAAAAAGACTTGTACTCAAAATATATAAAAAACTCTCAAAACTCAGTAAGAGGGTAGGGCACAGTGGCTCATGCTTGTAATCCCAGCACTTTCAGAAGCCGAGGCATAACAATCACTTTAGCCCAGGAGTTTCAGACCAGCCTGGGCAACATAGGGAGACCTGTCTCTAAAAAAATTTTTTTAAATTAGCCGCGTGTGGTGGCACATGCTACTTGGGAGGCTGTGGTGGAAAGGTCACTGGGGTCTGGAAGGTTGAGGCTCCAGTGAGCCGAGATTGTGCCACTGCACAACAGCCTGGGCGACACGGTAAGACCCTGTCGCAAATAAATAAATAAACAAATTTCAATAAGAAAATAAACAATCTAATAAAAAATATGTAATATTTGAACAGACACATCATCACAGATACATGAATGTCATATAAACATGTGAGAATATTCTCAACATCATTAATTATTAGAAAAATACAAATTAAACCACAAGGAGATACCACTTTACACATATTGGAATATGTAAAATTAAATAGACTATCCACTCCAAGTTTTGACAAGAATATGGAACAATTGGAACTCTCATGTACTATTAATGGATATATAAAATAGAACAAATACTTTGGAAAATAGTTTGGCAGTTTCTTAAAAAGTTTAACATGGACCTACCACATGACCTAGCATTTCACATCTAGGTATTTGCTCAGGAAAAATGAAAACATATGCATAAAGATTTATATCTGAATGTTCCTAACAGCTTTATTTGTCATCTTTATTTGTATAAAGATTTATATCTGAATGCTCATAACAGCTTTATTTGTAATAGCCAGCAAGTCGAAACAACCCAAATGTCTGTCAGGAATTGAACAGATAAACAAATTGTGGTATACAGCCACACAATAGAATGCCACTAAATAATAACAAATAATATATGCAACATGAAACAATCTCAAAATAAACATACTGAGTCAAAAAAAAAAAAAAAAACCCGGACCAAAAAAAAACCTCATACTGTATATAAAATTCTAGAACCAACACCACTTATATAAAATTCTAGAAAATGCAAACTAATCTCCAGTGATGGAAAGCAGATGGTCCTTAAGGATAATGGAGGTAGGGGATAGAAGGGACAGACAGGGACCGCAAAGGGGCACAAGGAAAATTTTGGGGAATGACAGCTATGCTCAACATCTTGACTGTAGTGATGGTTTCATGGATATACACATGTATCAAAACCTATAAAATTATAAAATTTAAATGTGTGTAATGCATTATATGTCACTTATACCTCAATAAATCTCTTTTAAAAACTGCTTTAGGATTGAACAATTTATTTTTCGAAGCACTGATACATATATGAGTATATAAATTAAAATTGTTCAAATGGTTAGGAAAAAAAAAATTCGACCACAGAATAACCTGCCTAAAAGGCATTTCTCTTTAGAACACAGAATTCTTTTTTTTTTTTTTTTTTTTTTTTTTTTGAGACGGAGTCTTGCTCTGTCGCCCAGGCTGGAGTGCAGTGGCGCAATCTCGGCTCACTGCAGGCTCCGCCTCCCGGGTTCACGCCATTCTCCTGCCTCAGCCTCCCGAGTAGCTGGGACTACAGGCGCCCACCACTGCGCCCGGCTAATTTTTTCTATTTTTAGTAGAGACGGGGTTTCACCATGGTCTCGATCTCCTGACCTTGTGATCCGCCCGCCTCGGCCTCCCAAAGTGCTGGGATTACAGGCGTGAGCCACCGCGCCCGGCCTAGAACACAGAATTCTTAAGGTTCTTCCAGTTCAAAACCTCTACAATCTAATTGGCATGTAAGAGGTTAACAAAACTACAATTTGTCTTACAATCTCTAAAGAGACTGTGGAAAATGTAAATACATTAATCAATAAGGGTTTCATAACATCATTTCTTTAAAAGAATTACATAGAAGAGAAAAAATATTCAGAGAGATGCATAATACCTCATAATATCCATAATACCTCATAATATGCATAATACCTCAGATAACTTGCTGGTGGACTGAAAAGCTCTGAACTGTGCTATTTGCTCCCATAAAAAGAAAGCTTACTAGCAATGATGTCAGATTTTCTTCAAAAGTTATCGGTTTAAAAGATGGAATAAATGATATTTATGGTTCAAGGATATAAGTATTAAATTTTCTTCCCAATGAATGTAAGCTTTAGAGCATAATTTCCAATTTTATGGTTCAAATTCAGTAAAAGTAGGAACTCTTATCTGCACTGTAACATCTCATTAAATACATAAAGAATAGAAAGATTTGAAATGAGAACCCACACCAAAAACATCATGTTCTCTGTCAGCGAAAGGTCGGAGAAAAGATCTGGAAAGCAGTGCGAAAATGTAGCCCATGCTTGTACTGACAATCTTTTATTGCTCCCTTCATCCTATCTAGTTACGAATTTCAGCAGACAGAAATACTGGGTGGGGCTTAGAAGACTGTGAAATGATTTCCTGTTGGAAAATGCCTTGCTGCCTAGCACAAAGCTATATCAGTAACTCCCCAAAATGTTTGAACAGAAAAGAGCAAATGAAGGCATTTGGTCAGAAGATCAGGATTCAAATTCCAGCTTGACCAGACATTGAGCTATGTAACATTGATTAAGCCACTTCATATTCATTTCCTCATCAGTAAAATGAAAAGTTAGGTGTGTGTACACACATACTAATTTTAATCAGTAGGTTAAGTATAAAAAGTAGAAAACTTGAAGAATGGGAGACAGTTCTGTATTCACACCAACTTAACCAATAATGCAATAGCTTTTTGTGAGCAGTCTCTGTCTCCCAGAAACTGTCAGATGCTTGAGACAGAGATTAATAAGTGGTTTGGTCTCCTCTTAAAAGTGAGCATTAAAAAAAAGAAAGAAAAAAAAAATTCCTGCCTTGATGAACAGACAATGCAGCTGATAAGACAACTAAGACAAACAGAACTATCAAATACAATGAGTTTAGTACGATGAGAGAGGAAAGTTCAAGTATAATGGGAGCACACAGGAGTGGGAGCACACAGGAGGAAACACCACTAGCAAGATTACTAGTTCAAGTTAGAGAAATCCATCATGTATACAAAAAACCATGGGGATTTCATAGAGAATGCTCCACCAGGACAAGCAAAATGCAAGAGGTTGAATTTTAAGAGCTTAAACTAAGTTTCTTAATACTCTTAATAATTATAATCAGTTGCTACAGCTAATTAGACCTCAAAAATAGTCTAAACCAATCTTCACAGAATCTTTACAAAAACAGAAACACACAAAAATCTCAGACTATCTTATTTGAAATGACTATAAATGGTATTTTCACATGATTCTAAAATAACAGAAATCCATTTTTTCTTCTAATACCATATTTCAATTTTATTTACTGATTTTGGTATTTGCTTTGGTAGAAAACACTGCTAATTTTGATCCCAATGCTTGACCTACTGTAATTTTTAAAATAACAACAAAAAAACCTTCACACAAGCCAAATGGAAAGTAGTGTTATAAGTACATAAAAATTAAATAGTAACAATTTAACCAAGGTCACTAGAACCTTTTCGGTTTGTTCTCCACTTAAAAGCAGAGCATTTAAAAAAAAGAAAAGGAAAAAAAAGAAAAGAAAAACTATGCATGTGTGCCTGTGTTTGGGATGGGACAGTTTCTTTTAGACTTCCTATTGAGGTACTTACAGTGCTGATCACAATCAACTCTGGCAAACACTACTTGATTTTCATTTGGAAATTCTTCCTTAATGACATCGGAAGCTTCCTCAAAAATTGGATGCAACATCTGACTGAAACGACACCTATACACAGAGAAGGATGCCAATTAGAAATGAAAAGCAGAAGTAATAAAATCTTATTTCAGTTATTGCCCGTTGACATTTGATATAGGCACAATGAACAACTCTGCGAGATAATCACACACTTAATTTAATCATGGACCCTGACGTTGTTCAATGGAGATGAAGACAATTTTGAATTCAAACACTGTATAACAATTCTAAGAATGTATAAGATTTTGGTTTTATTCATCTTAAGATAATTGCCAGTATTATGGAGCACACAGCTAAGGATCTCTTGCAGAGGTCATAAAACAAGTCTGAAATAAGCCCCCTAAGAAGTACTACTAGGATTTGCAACTACTGAGGCTTGAACATTTATGAAAGAAATTAGCTTTCTCTATTTTATTTAATTTTTTTTGAGACAGGATCTCATTCTGTTGCCCAGGTTGGAGGGCAGGGGCACAATCTCAGCTCACTGCACCCTCCAACTCCAGGGCTCAAGCGATCCTCCCACCTCAAAATAATAAAATTTTAGACTACTGTGTAAAATATTTTAACTATATTGTAGATATTAGACTGCTCCACCTGGCTAGTTCTATCAAATCTCACAGGCAAGTTAGCATACCAAATAAATAAGTTATATTAAAAGAATATATGGTATATAATGAACTATTTCCCCTCAAAATTTACCCCTTGTTAAAATGGGCTTTTACATCTGTAAACATACTAAATACAGTAAGTCTAGAAGCAAGTATCTTAAATTCCTAACCAAGACTTCCTGTCTATATTTACTTTTACTTTAAACACAAGGCACAAACCCCACAACAGTCTGTTAACTTGTTACTTCTAACTGTCCCTTAGTCAAGTCAAACATTTCACAAATACAGTCATGTGGTGTTTAACAACAGGCATACACTCTAAGAAATACACCATTAGGTGATTTCTTCATTGTGCAAACAACATAAAGTATACTTACACAAACCTAGACGGTATAGCCTAGCATGCACCTACACTATATGGTATACAGCTTCCTATTGCTCCTAGGCTACAAACCTGTACCACATGTTAATATACTAACTACTGTAAGCAACTGTAACACAACAGCACTTGTGTATCTAAACATATCTAAACATAGAAAAGGTACAGTAAAAATACGGTATTATACATGGGACTTCTGTCATTGACCTAAACATCATTATGTCATGGATGACTATGTTCTAGGTCATTAAAGGGACCCAATAAGAAGAGGAAGAATCAGAATTAGTAACCAGCTGAGTTAGAATGGTCTTTCTCTTACAGAAGAAGTATTAAGGATATGTAAACAAACTACAGTTGCTACTCTTGCTTCCGGAGCCCTTTTCCACCAAATAATTTACTTAAATGATGTCAGTGAACAGTTTAATCCACATGTAATTAGGTAATACATATTAGCTTTCATACAATAAAAATATTGGAAAGCCTGTGAAAGGATGCAAACAATATACTTCCTCCCTATTTCTTCTTGTGTATATATATATCTCTTCTAGCCCACTCACCTGACTTCCTAAGGAGATGTCCTAGAATATACCAAGGAGACACATCTGTATCTTCAATCTCTTGCTTTCAAGTGGCTCTTTCCTCTTTTAGCATTCTTAAATCTCTCCCATCAGGGATAAGTGGGTGGGGTCTGTGGACATCATGGACCGTGTCTTATTTGACTACGTAGTCTAATAAACATTCAATATATGTGTATCAAATGAATGAATTGACAGAATGGAGCGGCTAGGACCCCAGGTTTGCAGGTTCTTACTGTCTGTAGAAAATAAGGTATCTGGAGGACAGGGGAGGCAGGGAGTCCCATTAATCAGGGGCTGATTAATGGTTTCTTGAAAAATTTAGATCTGACCTAGTGAAGAAAGAGCGGGCAAGCCTCTTTATGGCCTAAGGGCAACGTAAAAAAACACATCAAGGGCTTCATTTCTCTAGATTGTCCAGTTTGCCACCCAGTAAGTATTTAAGCATGGTTCATGTTTAAAATAGGACCTGTCTTAATACAGGTTGAATGTCCCTAATCCGAAAATTCAAAATGCTTCAAAATCTAAAACTGTTTGAGCACTGACAAGATGCTCAAAGGAAATGCTCATTAAAGCATTTTGTATTTCATATTTTTGGGGTTAGTGATGTTGAACCAGTAAGTATAATGCAAATATTCCCAAACCTGAAGAAATCCAAAATCTGAAACACTTCTGGTCCCAAGTATTTCAGATAAGGGATACTCAACCTGTACCAAAAGATGAAAAGGGAAAATGAAATAAAATGTTACGTTTATAAAAGGAACATCACAAAAGAAATGGATCTATTAAAAGGGCCTAACGGTCATCTAAACCTAATCTCCAATCTAGTACTTAAATCAATCCTTAACAAATCTACCAAATAGATAAGTCTTTGCAGAGACATTCTGAAGGCACTTACTAATATGATCTAGTTAGAGAAAGAAATAAGCTTTGCAGTCAGGCATACCTGAATTTAAATCCCACTTCCACCACTTACTAGCCATATGACCTTTCTGAGCCTCAATTCCTCAACCTAAAAGGAAATTATAATACCTACCTGCAGAGTAGTTCTGAGCATTTAAAACAACCTATGTAAAGAGTCTGGATGGGAATGGTTAATGGGTACAAAAATATAGTTAGAATGAATAAGATCTAGTAGGATGACTACAGTAAACAGAAATGTATTGTACATTTTTAAATAAAAGAGTAAAACTGGAATGTTTGTAACATAAATGATGAATCCTTGAAGTGATGAATACTCCATTTACCCTGATGTGTGTTTTTTTTGTTTTTGTTTTGAGACAGAGTCTCACTCTTTCACTCAGGCTGGAGTGCAACAGCGTGATCTCGGCTCACCGCAACTTCCGCCTCCTGGGTTCAAGCAATTCTCCTGTCTCAGCCTCCCAAGTAGCTGGGATTACAGGTGCCCGCCACATCCGGCTTTTTGTATTTTTAGTAAAGATGGGGTTTCACCATGTTCGTCAGGCTAGTCTTGAACTCCTGACCTCAGGTGATCCGCCTGCCTTGGCCTTCCAAGGTGCTGTGATTACAGGTGTGAGCCACCGTGCCCGGCCATGTGATTATCATACTTTGTTCACCTCTATCAAAATATCTCATGTACCCCATAAATATATATACCTACTATGTACCCATAAATATTAGGTAATCTGTTTTAAATAGTCCGGCACAAAACAGCATTATTAACCACCTACTACAGTATTACTCGAGGAGCTGCAGTATTTTTAAGCACCTCTATTACAGAATTATTAAACTGTGCCACATCCATAACTTCCAGAAGGAACTCAGAGTCTAGACTTTGAGGCCACATAGTATTAAGTCTATGTCCTACAGCCAATTACCCAAGCTTTTTCAGCTGTATAAAAGAGCATTAATTCATTAACAACTTAAGGTATTCTTGAGGTAATGTTTTCCCAAATAACTTAGTCCACGTTTCCAATTCAGTTTTTTTTTTCTTTTTTTCCAAAAGATCCCAGCAGCATATTCTATTACTCTTTCTTGCAACATACAAAATCTCTCAGTCAGGAGAAAGTCGCTCTAGTTTTTCTTCAGACATCATCTAGTTGGGTAACCTTGGGAAAGTACTTCACTCCCCTGGATTTCAGTTTTCTTATTTTAAAATGGATTGGACTACATAATCTTCTGCCAAATTTTGTGGCTATTAATACATCTTGACAACCCTAATTTACCTTGAAAAATGCTACCTTTGTTACATATTTTATAAATAGCATTTTCTCTGTGTATCTGCAACTTTTTTAAACTGAAGTTTTTAAAATAATCATACCATATATACATTCATTTAGCAGACATTATGTACTTATCAGCCACATATTAAGCAAAGTGCTTGGGGATTAAAGTTGAAAATAAAACTATGGTATGTATTTTCACAGAGCAAACAATGTAGCAGGGAGTCACCAACAGGATTACAGCCTACAAGTGTTATGACTGGGTAAGTATGGGTGTTATGGGAAATAACAGAAGGGCTCCTAATCAGAGTCAAGAGTAGGGGAAGGTGTATTGATCCAGGAGGATAACCTGGAGAAAGTGGCAACTAATCTAAGACTTGAAAGATTAGAAGTTAACTAAGTAAAGAAATGGGTGACAGAAGAATGATCCATCCAGGCAGGGGAAATATCATGCCTAACAGTCCAGTGATGAAATACAGAATTTTACAGGAATTGAAAGAAGCTTAGTTTAACTGGAGCAGAATGTGGAAGTGGAGAGAGGCCAGACATAACAGCTACAGAGGGAATAAGAGACCAGTTCATAAGGGGACTTCTGTAAAGGATTTAAATTTTAACCCAAAGGTAATGGAAACATTTTAAGGGTTTTAAGAAGGGGTATAAACTAATCTTATTTACACTGTAAGAAAGAGAACTCTGGCTTACATTGTAGAGAACATAATGGAGATACGTAAGCCTAGAGCACAGAAAAGAAATGAGGAGACTGTAGCATGAATTCTAAATAAATGACAGGACTGTGACCTGGAGTATGGTAGTCATAGCTAGTAGGTAGTAAGCCTTAAAGGGTCAGATAAGATACAGAGTATCTAGTGATAAAGATTATGCCAGTGTTTCAGACTCTTTCCAGCTAAATCTCCCTTGTGTTTCAGAATCTTTCTAGCTAAATCTCCCTTCTTCCTGTCTCCATGCCATATTCTGTAACATCTACTATACAACATGTTGTTCTAGATGCTGGGAATACTGAGTATGCCATTATCTCTGCCCTCAAAGTTTGTTTGCTAGGGCACAAACAAATAAGAAAAGACAAAACATTTAGTAAGAAAAAGAAAGTGGTACATAGAGTACTATATAAACACAAAAGACAGGCTCTGATTCAGCCAGGGGAAGGAGTAAAGGTATCCTAGAAGAGGCAGCAGATTGTATAAATTTTAAAATGTCAACATTATTTTTCCTTCTAAACTTGCCATACCCAAATCATGACTTACAAACACAAACCTCCTTCCACAGTCAGGACAAATACAGAATTGCAATATGTGTTCCCTTTGAGTGGGGGGTGGAGAGAGTCATATTTAAGTTATGTGTTACCTGTTTTAAGATATGTGATAACAGAATCAGCTCTATTTCTTTCTTAAAACAGAAATCCTTACCAAATTAAACTACTTCCTTTGTGGATGAAACTTAATTGACTTTATGTATGGAATACTGTCTTGAAATAGTAAAAGCCTTCCCTTCCCCTTTCTAGCAAAGAAAAATTAACCTTTAGCAAGTAAAAACAAACCCAAACCCAAACAATAAGATTACTTACCAGTCAGCATAAAAATTTACTAAAGCAACATCAGCATTGTCTGAAATTGAAAGACAAAACCAAATAAACTAAGTTATTTGTAATAATTTTTACATAATTAAAGATACAGTTTCATTATGATCTTTGTCCAATATAAGGGTCCACTTAAAAAAACACAGTGACTATTATCTCTCACTCAGAAACCTAGAGTCATGGACAGCTTATAGAATTTATGGGAAACTTTGTCTCTTTTCTCTGTATGCTTTATAAGTTCACTGCATCTTTTATTTTAAGGAGACTGGGTCTCACTCTATTGCCCAGGCTGGAGTGCAGTGGCATGATCAAAATCCAGTGCAGCCTCAAACTCCTGGGTTGACGTGATCCTCCCACCTCACCTTCCCAAGTAGCTAGGACTACAGGCAAACACCACCACACCTGGCTAACTTTTTTTTTTTTTTTTGAGACGGAGTCTCGCTCTGTCCCCCTGGCTGGAGTGCAGTGGCGCGATCTTGGCTCACTGCAAGCTCCGCCTCCCGGGTTCACGCCATTCTCCTGCCTCAGCCTCCCCAGTAGTTGGGACTACAGGCGCCCGCCACCGCGCCCAGCTAATTTTTTGTATTTTTAGTAGAGATGGGGTTTCACCGTGGTCTCGATCTCCTGACCTTATGATCCGCCCGCCACAGCCTCCCAAAGTGCTGGGATTACAGGCATGAGCCACCGCGCCTGGCCTTTTTTTTTTTTTTTTGAGACAGAGTCTCACTCTGTTGCCCAGGTTGGAGTGCAGTGGCGTGATCTCGGCTCACTGCAAGCTCTGCCTCCCGGGTTCACACCATTCTCCTGCCTCAGCCTCCCGAGTGGCTGGGACTACAAGCGCCTGCCACCACGCCTGGCTAATTTTTTTTGTATTTTTAGTAGAGACGGGGTTTCACCATGTTAGCCAGGATGGTCTCGATCTCCTGACCTTGTGATCCGCCCACCTCGGCCTCACCTGGCTAATTTTCGAATTTTTTTGTAGAGACAGGATCTGGTTATATTGCCCAGGCTGGTCTTGAACTCCTGGCCTCAAGCAACCTCCCACCTTAACCTTCCAAAGTGCTGGGATTACAGGCATAAGCCATCACACCGGGCTCCGTTCATTGCATCTTAAATAATTTAAAGCAAATGGGAAATTAAGCCGAGATAAGGCAAGTAAGCTACTATCATAAAAAGTAAAGTGGAATGATCTGTATTTTATTTTTTGATCTTCCATATTCACAACTGAGAATTAGTTCTGCAAACAAAATCCCACATCACAGAAAAGACCTGTATAACTAAGTTATTTCTAAACCTCACATATCCCACCTAGTTGCAACAAGTAATCTACAACTAACAGTGTTGCACAAGACGCCAAGTTTTTGGTTCCTATCCATTTAACAGTTATTCCCTCCTACAAAAATAACAGCATCATTTGCATATCAGGATGTAAAGACATGAGAAAGATGTAGCGCTTTTTGCCTAACCCTAATTCAGAGAAACTTAAACTCCTCAAGCACTCATGAAAAAAACAAAGATATTCTAGAATTTGAAAGATGACAGAAGTGAGAATGATATGTGAGTTTCAATTCCTTTCTTTCCTTTTTACCATCAAGTTACTTTTTATATACTTGCTTATTTGCTCTAAAGCAATGATTCACAAACTGTGGTTCCTGGACCAGAAACACCAACATCACCTGGGAACTCACAGACATGCAAATCCTTAGGTAGGGGTCTAGCAGTTTCCTAGCAGTATAGATATTAAAAAGTGTTCCAGGTGATTCTGATACGTGCTAAAGTTTATGGAACCACTCCTCTAAAGAGACTCCATAAGACAGGAATAGACTTTTAGCATTTAAAGTTCCAGGAACATAATATATTACACTCAATGAATGTTGTAACTCCTTTTGCCTCTATTACATGCGTAAGATGGATGGTTAAAAAAAGAAATTATTTATGCACACTGTACATTTTCTTAAAGCTCCTAAGTTATTATTTTCTATCAACCACATCTTCAGTTTTCCTTTACTATTTTTAAAAAACAAGAAATGGTTTCTCAAGTTAATTATATCCATAACCACATTGTCAGCAAACAAACCATTCAGCAAAAAACTTATCAGGCCAAGTGTGGTGGCTCATGCCTGTAATCCCAGCACTTTGGGAGGTCAAGATGAGAGGACTGCTTGAGGCCAGGAGTTCGAGACCAGCCTGGGCAACATAGCGAGACCATGTCTCTACAAGAAAAATTTAAAATTAGCTAGGTGCAGTGGAGCACACCTGTAGTCCTAGCTAACTTGGAAGGTTGAGGAAAGAGGATTGCTTGAGCCCAGGAGGTCAAGGCTGAAGAGAGCTATAATATTATCATGTTACTGCACTCCAGTCTGGGTGACAAAGCAAGACCCTTTCTCTAAAACAAAAAATAAAAATAGTACCGAACTTAACTGGACCAATAACAATAAAAGAGATCAGAGTAGGCGATCTAATTAAAGGGAAAAAAGAAAAAAAAGTCTAGACTGTGTCCCAAGGTCATTAACATTTAGTACTGTACAGCGAGAACTATTGGTCTCTAAGTAGGATTATCAAAACATTTCATGAATTGTTAAGAATGGTATCTACATCAAGTCAAAGAAATAAAAAAGACGAAAAGTAACCAAAAGTGCTTTGATAATTCAGAAAGTCATGGAATTAATCAGAATGCCAGCTCTTGATCTGTGCTAGCTGCGATTTTATTGTGTGTTTTTTTTTAGAGAGAGAGTTGTAAACTAACTCTCTATAGAGAAGAGTACACTTAAAAAATATTGAGGTACTTACTTAAAATTTCATCTATATTCTCTGTATCAAGACTTGTTATTTCAGTTGTTACAGGAGTAAAAACCCAAGTTACCTGAAAATTTAAAAAATGAGAAATTAATAAATGTGTCCACAAAAGGCAAATACGTAAAAGCGGAAAGTCTAAAAATAAATAAAGTTGATTCCACTTGTTCCTTAGAAAATTATATATCAACTGAATTGAATCTTTATTATCTAATCTTTCACTAGATAAATGAAATAGGAGAAATACTAGCTTCTCAAACCTAGAAATTGATCAAATAAAACTTTCTATACTTGCAAATATACAAAATAGCTTCTAAGGAATTAGAAAAACTGAGAATATACATATCTTTTCAAATTAATACTTTCAAGAACTTTAGCGCCACAAGAAAAAATGTGTGAGATTATCAGTGTTTCAAGTATAAATATAAAAACCAACGCTAAGTCTGCTGATTCTATCCTGCCGTGTTTCTAAGACAGAAGAAAATAATGAAGAATGCAAGAAAGACTTTTGCAAGTTGTAAACCAAAAGCCCTTCCTGTATAATTTTCACTTATTGGTGATAACAATGTGTTACATGAGAGGCTATTAAAAAGAAAATAAGAATGTTTTTGCACTTTAATGAACCTGAAATCCAAAATTCAAGTTTATCAAAGAAAATCTTAGCCATCTGCAAAACAAAGAAAATATAAAATTTTAAACTAAACTAGCGTTTTTAAAATTTAAAATTTAAAATTTTAAACTAAACTAAACGTTTACTTATTTTAAAAAGTAAAATTTAGTGTATTTTATTTTTAGTTTCCAACTTTAATCACTTGGTGTTTGCTGCCTGGAGAGTTTTTTGTTTGAAATAGAGTTTGTGTATGGAAATTGACTTACTAAATCACTGCTTTTTACTGAATGACAACTAACGTCAGGCTCTCATCAAAGTGCTGAAGACTATTCCTTTGCCCACCCATTTCCTGAATACTTCAGCACTTACAACAGACTTAAAACTTTTATAATTCACCAACAATTCAATCTAAATGCTATAAAGAGATACAATGATGCTAGTATATAAATAAGCCCAGCTAAATTTTAAAAATATTTCTGGGCTGGGTGCGGTGGCTCATGCCTGTAATCCTAGAACTTTGTGAGGCCAAGGCGGGCAGATCATGAGGTCAAGAGATTGAGACTCTCCATCCTGGCCAATATGGTGAAATCATATATATATGTATATTATATATAAATTATTATATAATATTAATAATGTATTATATATAATTATATATTATATACATTTCTATAGACTTATTCTTTTCTTAGGAAAGGCCTAAGGATAACACTAAGTCTTATTTTTAAATTATTGTAACGGTGTAGCCAATAACTATCATGTCTGTTAGCAACCAATAAATTATACTCTCCTAAAAGTAGGCTAAATAATTGCAAATCTCTAAATATTTGACTTATAAAACTAATTTCATTATTTTCAGTGCCTCAAACATTAACTGTAAAGATCAGACTTCCCTCACTAGTCATTAGTTACTACTGATGGGGTTTAGGACACATTACACCAAAATACAGCACATTGGCATTTGAGGAAACAGAAGCAAAAAGGTCTCCCTGACCTTCTCCTGCCCTTCTCCCCTAAACAGGTCATAAAATAATTCTCTGACATTTCTCTAAAGTAGGTCTTAAGACTCCCCCTAAGAGACATATCCTCTAGACCCTGAGAAAAGGAATATCCCAATCTCTGAGGACACAGAGATGCCAAGAAGAATCTGAACTAACAGTTCCCTCAGTTTATTACTATTAGATCATAACCGCTTTGTCCAGTCGTATGTCTGTACAACCATTCACTCTTCATCAACCTATGAATTTTTAAAGTTTTTCCCACTTCTTTGGGTTGTAATTTCTGAAGGCTCCCATGTCATGTAAAACTTATATTAAATAAATTTGTATGCTTTTCTCTTGTTAGTCTACCTTTTATTATAGGAGTCTCAGATATGACCTAGAGATGGGTAAGAAATCTTTTCTACTCTACATTATCAATGTCTTCATAACAGATCCTGCCTTCATAAGTATCTGACCAGTTCTACATAACTGTGGATCCCAATAATATTGGTAACAGCAAGATTTTACACTTGTGTGCTAAAGAAAAACTCAAGAAGGCAGAAAAATATTATCATAGAACAATGAAGTTGGCATTATCAAAGTCAAGTCATTAAATAATTCAATAATATTTACAGTGTCTACTAGGTACTGAGGGCACAAATGCATAGAGCATGGTGTGTGCTGCCTCAAATCTGGGTAAGTGGGATATCCATTGCTCAAACATCTATCATTTCTTTGTGTTGGGCTCCAAATCTACTCTTTTGGTTATTCTGAAATATTTTTGAAGAGTTAATTATCATCTATCAAAATATGTAGAGAGAATGAATATATGTTTAAAATCTAAAGTTAATAGTTTTTTACTAGCTGGGCACAGTGGCTCATGCCTATAATTCCAGCACTTCGGGAGGCCAAGGCAGGAGGACCCCTTGAGGCCAGAAGTTCAAGACCAGCCTAGGCAACATAGCAAGACCTTGTCTCTACAAAAACACTTTAAAAATTAGCCAGGCATGGTGGCACATGCCTGCATTCCTAGCTACTGGGGAGGCTAAGGCCACTGGATCACTTGAACCCAGAAGTTCGAGTTTGCAGTGAGCTATGATTGTGCCACTGTACTCCAGCCTAGATGACAGAACAGACCCTGTCTCACACACACACAAAAAAAAAAAAAAAAAAAAAAAAGAGAAAGACAGGAAAATAGCATTTTATCTTGAAACACTTACATGGGAAAAACATTTACATGCTAAGTAATGGCAAAAATGAGGCAATGATCAATTTGGCTGTATTAAATAGATAACTGTTACTTTAAACACACTGTGCTAATAAATATGCAAGTGGTAAGATTGGTATTTTGCTAACAGTTGTGTTTGTTAAGAGGGCCCAACGCAAGAAAACTCTCTGACCCAGTAATCTCTGCTCCCTGTAGGGTGTAAAGGAGGCATTTTCCTGTTAGCTTATCATTAACATTTCTATTAATATGCAGTATGAAGGGAAAAACATGTTGTTTATTTGAACTGTTAGTAAGCTCCACTAGTCTGACAAATTGTTTCTTTTCATGTCAGCCCTGGGCAGCAACAAGATTCTCCCAGGAAAACATCTTCATGTGTCAAATGCTATAGTGCTTAAGTAAAATAAAGTATAACTCCAGACCATAAAGCTTTTGATAGGGATCATTAATATTTTTTTCAATTTAGACTTGAATAAAACTTCTAAATTTATGTTAAAAACAAAAACATATGGAAATTTTCATAGATCTCAATAGTTATGAAGAATATAGTCTCTAATGATGAAATATTTAGACAACATATACAAATATACAGATATGAACTTAGGAAGTATTTTACAACTTGGTCATTCTTTCCAGTTTATTAGCTCATTTTCTTGCCAAGAATGCAGAGCAGAGTGGCATCTTTAATCATCTCCCATAATTCATTAGATAAGTCCTCCATGCATTTACTATATCAACTATTACATTTCAGCCTAGTGACGGGATCTTATATAAAAAGGCATACGAGTAAAATGGCAAATACCATACCCAAATGCACTTAAAAGACTAATAAAACTGAAAGGCTAGCTTTCAATAACAGGAGCTTCTTCAGCAAGGAAAGAATATTTTCTTCCGTTAGATGGTTATTAAAAATTTGGATCCCTCCTCGCTCTGAAAACTGAGAGCACTTTCTATAGGGTGTAATTATTCTGTCTTAAAGAAACACATTAATTCCATCCTTAAATCACTTATTTGTGCTGATGTCTTACTTCCTCCAACAGACTGGGAGTACTTTGAAAGTAGAGACCACTTTATTCAATTTTGTATCCCACAGATCACTGTACCCTGTTTGTACACAAGAAACATTCAAATATGAACTAAATGAATGACTAGATGGATGAATAGGTAGATGATGTTAACACACTAAGAATTTAGAGAGACGATATTGGATATGAGAAGTAGGAGGAAAAGGTCCCGAAATGGAAATTGAGAACAAACATTTTAATATGTTTGAGGAAAATGAGGTTATCAAATAAAAATAAAGTCTATACTATAATTTGGTTTTAATTATACAATAGCAAAAAGCACACCACTTGGTGATGAGTCACAGACTTAGAAGGAATCTCACAAAGGATCTTCCCACCTATTGCAGAAACCCCTCTTCATCACTACTTAACAGTTACCATAAACCCCTAGTAATTTCTTCTGATTCCCCCAGCTGTTCTTTGGTACGATTTCCAGACACTTCAGCACATACCGTTACACTGCATAACAATGTTTTGGTTAATGAGAGGCTACATATATGACAGTGGTCCCATAAGATTATAATGAAGCTGAAAAATTCCTGGAGCCTCTTGACGTCTTGATAATCCTGACCCTATGTAGGTCTAGGCTAATGTGTGTGTTTTTGTCTTGGTTTTCAACAAAAAAGCTAAAAAGAAAAAAATATTTTAATAAAAAAAAGCAAACAGAATGAGGTTATAAAGAAAGATGCTTTTGTACAGCTATGTAATGTGCTGGTATTTTAACCTCCATATTATTATAAAAGAGTCAGAAGTTAAAAATTAAAACATATAGTTAAAAAGTTACAGTAAGCTAAAGTTAATTTAGTATTAAAGAAAAAAGATATTTTAAAATAAGTTTAGTATTACCTAAGTTTATAAAGGCTACAGTAATGTACAGTAATAACCTAGGCCTTCTCATTCACTCATCACTCACTGACTCACCCACAGCAACTTCCAGTCCTGCAAGTTTCATTCATGTTAAGTGCCCTATACATGTATATAACTTTTTTATCTTTTATACTATATTTTTACTGTGTCTTTTCTACATTTAGATACACAAATACCATTGTATTACAATTGTCTACAATATTTAGTAACATACTATACAAGTAGCCTAAGAGTAATAGGCTATTCCATATAGCCCAGATGTGTACTAGGCCATACCATCTAGGTTTGTGTAAGTATATTCTATAACATTTGCACAATGACGAAATTACCTCATGACACATTTCTCAGAACATATCCCCATCATCAAGCCATGCGTTACTGTACTATATACTTGAAAACTGCTAAGAGATTCTATAATAAATATTCTCACAACAAAAAAAAATATGTGAGGTGATAGATATGGTAATTAGCTTGATGTAATCATTTAACAATATATACACATATCAAAATACCTCATTGTACATCATAAATATACACAATTTTTGTCAATTATACCCTAATAAAGCTGGGCAGTAGAAGAAAGCAAATCATCCATAAACTACCACAAAACAGAAGAAGAGTTATATTACATTAGTGGATAAAAATTTGACACTTCTTGTATGGTATTATAATTTGAGGTTGTTAATTCAGTCATGAAAATAAATGATTTGAGACTTTCAGGACTAGAAGCTAATAAAACATCAGGTAAAACAGGTTATCAAATACTACTTCTGTTAATAAGATTTCTAATTCATAGAAGCATTAGCTAGGCGTCAAGTGTAATTTCTTAGAATATCCTAGTAAATGAGTTTAGAAAACAAGAAGTATTTCTAGTGAGTTTGTTTATTTAAAGCTCAATATCTTAAAACCTTGATATTTCAAGTGTGGTCTCTGAAACTGCCACACTGGTATCACCTATGAGCTTGTGAGAAATAGAGAATACTAGGTCCCACTCCAGACCTACTGAATGAGAAGCTCCATTCCAGTAAGATGCCCAGTTGATTCCTATGCACACTAAAGTTCAGGAACACTGTTTTGGAAAGAAATTTTTTTTACTCTAGGAGCAAGCGTGTAAATTCATTTTAAACTCTGTACGATGTTTTTGATCCTCAAATATGAACACCAGTACAAGTAAGACTCATCTGTGACAATGCATTGACATGCAAATTGCTGTGCTTTTAGAAAAATGTAGAATGAATCTATAACCTATCAGAGATGTACATAGATGTTAATTTTTTAAAGTATACTGTCTTCTGCTCAAAAAAAATAGCTTAAACAGATATTTCTGCATGAAATCACTGTCATAAAATAGAAGCTTCGATAGGGGATATTTCTTTCCCTGTGGCATTACTGTTCTCAGTTGGCAGTACATCTGCTAGGCATTCTGCTGCAATAGCTTAGTGTATTTTTGCTAAATCTTTCACTGACTTGCCTTTCTGTTGGGAGATTCTCAGAGCCCTTTCTTTACAAACTATGTCTCTCCTATAGCAAAAAACAAGCAATGGACCAGACAACAGTTATCTTCCATTTCTAATCTAGATTGACAAGTCAGCCTACCATCTGCCAAGTCCCAATGCCCTGAGACCTAGGCTGCTTCTCCTCCCTGGGGGCCACTTCTCTGACTCCAATCAGTCCACTCTTACTTTCAGTTTTGCATTAAGCTGGCAGGCAAGAGAAGTATAAAGGTTTCCAGTTGGCTTCAAGGAGCAGGAGATGTTGAAATGTCCCTGGAGAAAAGAAGTTGAGGCTGACAGGAACTATAAGGGCCTTGAAGTTGGGTATCAATCAAGGCACATCTCACACTATTCACATTCCCAGAAGCATTATAATGAACTAGAAGTTCAAAGAGAGGGGAAAAATAGGACTAAATATAGAATAACACTGGGAAGCTACTTTAACCCTTAAATTGTTCAGCAGTACAACCTTACTATAGCATCGGTGCAACCCATCTTGATCATGTGAGAACCAATCTGCATTTATAAAGAAATACTAGAAGAATTATAAGATTTCTTCATTAAATAAGTCAAAAAATGATGCAGAAATTTGAGAAAACAAATACCATACCCCCAAAAAGTTCAAATATAGATAATACAAACCCTTAATCTCAAATCCTGCCAATAAAAACAATCATGGACAAATAAAAAGAAACAAAATCTGTTGCAATTCATACTTTTTCTTGAATTTTAGTTATTTGATCATGCATGAATTTCCATTAAAAACTGATGTTATCTGTGTTTCGTTCTTCAGTGTATTTAAAATTGAGATTAACTAATTTACCTGGAATAGACAATGTATTTTTCTCTGACCTTCGAAGAGGATATTTTTGTTATAAAAAGCTTTTCAGAGCTGGGGGTGAACTTCTCAATGTGTGGAAAAAATTATTCTCTTAAAATCACCATATTTTGCTCTTCTAAAACTCAAACTTCTAGCAATGGCAGTACTAACAAAGCATGGGAATTGAAGAGAAGTCAAGATAAGAATTGTGACCGGGCTGGGCGCGGTGGCTCACGCCTGTAATCCCAGCACTTTGGGAGGCCGAGGCGGGCGGATCACAAGGTCAGGAGTTCGAGACCACGGTGAAACCCCGTCTCTACTAAAAATACAAAAAAAATTAGCCGGGCGCAGTGGCGGGTGCCTGTAGTCCCAGCTACTTGGGAGGCTGAGGCAGGAGAATGGCAGGAACCTGGGAGGCGGAGCTTGCAGTGAGCCGAGATCGCGCCACTGCACTCCAGCCAGGGGAACAGAGCGAGACTCCGTCTCAAAAAAAAAAAAAAAAAAAAAAAAGAATTGTGACCATTCTACTTTGTGCTGCACTGTAATTCTTACCCAGGATACTTGATGAGAGAATGTTACCTTAAGAGAATCTACATACACGTCGGTACATACATCTTTTGTTCACTTACCCATTCCACAAATATTTCACTGAGTCACCACAGTGTCAACATGCTAGACACTGTGAAAAACGTAATTTGTACATGGTTACATTAATCTTATGAACTTCATTTTCTACATTAAAATTAAGAGAGAGAAAGAAGGTTCTCTTATTCAAATATTTTAAGAGTCATCCACAATTCCTGCAAAGTCATTATATACTCTCTAAAGAAGATAACTGCTGGGCATTAAACCATGAGATTACTTGTATGTCAGTACTCTCTTTTTGCCTGGGCTTTCATGAAGCTTTGAATTAATTTTAGTGCAGAATGAATGTGTATCTACACTGTTACTGAACAATCTTTTAACATCACTAAAAGTGGGACAACCAAGTATTCTGCTTCTTGATGGGATGCAAATATAAAACAGAAAGCACCACTTGTAAATATTCTTAACAACAACCAATTTGAACATTATCTCAATCTAATCAAGTCCAAGAAGCTAGTGCATAAGAAACACTGGCTACGGAGAAACATTTTGTAAAATGACACCATGAGGATGCAAGCTGCCATATCAGATGACAGGAAATTCTACAGAAAACAATGATAGCCTATCTTCATTTGGCCTCCCCACAGAAGTAGACTCTGAGACAAGGAGTTAAGTACAACGAGTCAAGTATTTGGGAGATAAAGGAGGAATAGAGAAGCAAGACAGGGACAGAAACTCAGGCAATATACTATAGCAGGTGAGCTACAGTATTGGTATACTAAACTTTGGATATACCAATGTTTTCATTAACTTTTAAACAATTTTTCAAAGTTTATACTCAACAGATTGTGGTACCTCCTAAATTATATAATTTTTTTTTTTTTTTGAGACAAGATCTTGCTTTGTCACCTAGGCTGGAGTGCAGTGGCATGATCTCAGCTCACTGCGACCTCCACCTCCTGGGCTCTACCAATCCTCCCACCTCAGCCTCCCAAGTAGCTGGGACTACAGGCATGTGCCACCACATCCAGCTAACATATAACAATCTTTAGCCCTTTTACTAGCTGTGGCTGTTGGCACACACATTTCTATACTTCAAAGTATGAGGAAAATATCTCCTATATGTCAAAGAATGCCTTTATTTCATTACTAAACATGTGGCCCTGACTGTTTTTGGGTAAGTAAATGGCCTTTAAGGAAAAACTGTCTTCAGTGAAACCTTGGGTTACTTATTTTCTACATTCACTTAGTTCCAGAATTACTCTAAGACTTCCTAGTTTCTTATTCTTGAGTACTGTACATATTCTTGGGTAAAAATATTTTCATTACCAAATCCCCTAATGATTCTATTACTATATACATCCCAAGTATTAATCCACTGCTGACTTTAAAGATCTGTATTTTTTGGCTGGGCACAGTAGCTCACACCTGTAATCCCAGCACTTTGGGAGGCCGAGGCAGGCAGATCACCTGAGGTCAGGAGTTCGAGAGCAGCCTGGCCAACATGGTGAAAACCTGTCTCTACTAAAAATACAAAACATTAGCCAGGCATGGATGTGGATGCCTGTCATCCTAGCTACTTGGGATGATGAAGCAGAATCACTGGAACCTGGGAGGCGGAGGTTGCTGTGAGCCAAGATCGTGCCATTGCACTCCAGCCTGGGCAACAAGAGTGAAACTCCTGTCTCCAAAAAAAATAATAAACCTCTGTGTTTTAAAAATTACATCGTTACTTCTAACCAAACTAATTCTAAATATCAATCAGAAGTAGTCCTTGAGAGGCCATATACTTGTTGAGGTGCCTATCCTAATTAATGATCATTAGAAGAATCTTTAATGCTGCCCCATCTGCCACATACTGTTTTAACTAGCTTTGTAAAGCAAACAGATTTTTCTCTCATTTAGTCTAAAATACCCCCGGTGACAGTTTCAAAGCTTTCTTACATATTAAGGGTCACTAAGGTTGATTTTCATCACTACCACGTAGTAGTTCAGCTTTCTAAGCACTTTTACCAAAAAGCTAATCAGAGAATGACCTTGGTGTGTTAAAAGGAAATCTGAATTTAGGAATCTATCTCCTTTGCTCACATCTGTCCTCACTTTTGTACTTGCCGTGAGATTGAGGTACAGAAAGAAGAAATACACATTGGCACAATTAGGAATATACTGTTTACTTTAATCCTCAAGACCATTTAGGAGGAGAGAGATAAGACCAACAAGCAGGGACAAAGGAAGAGAACTCATTTTTCTAAAAAACAGAACTGAAAAACAAAAAAAGTTCTCTTGCTCTCTCTTTTCTTCTTTTGAGATAGAGTTTTGCTCTTGCTGTCCAAGCTGGAGTGCAATGGCACGATCTTGGCTCACTGCAACCTTCGCCTCCCCAGTTCAAGCGATTCTCCTGCTTTAGCCTCCCAAGTAGCTGGGATTACAAGTGTGCACCACCACGTCTGGCTAATTTTTGTATTTTTAGTACAGACGAGGTTTCACCATGTTGGCCAGGCTAGTCTCAAACTCCTGACCTCAGGTGATCTGCCCACCTCTGCCTCCCAAAGTGCTAGGATTACAAAAAGTTCTCTAACTCTCTATTTTCTGGAGCTTTGAGGCAGTCAATCAACCTTAGAGGTAAGAAGGGCAATCTTCCAAGTCCCTGAGTCATCCACAGCCTTAAAACCTTGAATCCTTCTGATTTTTAGATTTTTACAACATGTATTAATTAAAGTAATGGGGTATAGGATGTCCTTAATTTCCTAATGTTTGAACTTCATGCTGATTCTTTGAAATTGCCCACTGAATATATGCTCTGTTTGGGCTTTAATGAAGAGGTTGACAAACATTTCAAGCAATTTTAAGTGGTGATTTGGATCTGGTAACAGTTCATTTCAGCCAAGAGGCAAATGATTTAAAAATAAGTCCCCTGTAACAAACTCAAAACTTCCCAAGTATGGTTTCAAAGAGAGTATATGCTTACGTAATTCAAATTAAAAACTTCACATTCTACAGCCAAAGAGAATTTTCAAAGTAATGCATGATCAAGTTTTTTTTAAAAAAAAAAAAAACTAAACAATTTGTCATTGTTTAGTTCTGAATGTGAACCCTCATAAAAGCTTGTTTTTATAACTGTTACATACAATTAGTTGAGATTATTGTTAGGCAGGAACCTAGACCCAACATGCAGTATCACCCGATATGGCAGGTCCTTTGTTAGGACTTCCCACCCTTCACTTTCTAATAAGACTTTCAGCTTATGAAAAAAGCCCGCGCCCGCCAAAAACCCCCCGCTCTGCGCAAACTCCTGGACATGTCATTCCTCAGAAATCCACACCTAACTCAGGAAACCGAAACCTACAGACTCCACCTACCTCACCCTATAAAAGGCGCCTGATACCTGCCCCGCACGCGACTTCCTCGGCCCTCCTCCTAGAGGACCGGTGAACGTCGCCCGCAAGCCCAATAAAGGCTACTTCAGCTACCTCAGTTCTCATCTGCCTCGGGTCTTCTTGCTCGGCTCCCCATTACATTACATTGGTGCCGAAAACCCGGGAGGAGACCCCTTCCCAGACCCCTGCCGGTTCGGGCAGGCTCTCCTCTCCCCGAGCCAGGACCTCCTCTCCCAGCCGGGAGCCCTTTCACCAAATCCAAGACTCAATTCGATCACTGCTGGGTACGTTTTCCCCCGTCCTGCAGGCTCCGGGAGTCCCTGCCCGAAAACACAGCTGCGTCACGGCTTCCCCCGTCCGCCCCCGTCCGTCACTTGTGACCTCAGCACCAGGGACTAGGAGATGTCCAACTTCCCCAGAAGCCACTATACCCCGCACTTCGCGTGGCAGTAGAAGGACGCTCCCGTTGCCTCTGGACTGCATGCCTCAGGATCATGGGGGCTGCCCAGTCCAAACCAGACCGAAAATCCCCTCTGGGGTGCCTCTTGGCTAATCTCCAGACTTTAGGTCCTCGGCCCTCCTAGAGGACCAGTGAACCTCGCCGGCGAGCCCAATAAAGGCTACCTCAGTTCTCATCTACCTTGTGTCTTCTTGCTCGGCTCCCTATTACATTACAATTATGATTAAACTACAATTGACCTTCTGCAGTCTATGAGTTGGGAGTCAAGAGACCTAAGTTTTGGTACCAGCTCTACCACTCACAGTGTCAACTTAGGCATGCATTTCTCTACCTTCTGACCTCAGATTTCTATTTGTCCATAAATAAGCTGAACTAATAATCTAAGGCTGCTTTTGATTCTGATGTTCTAAGATTCAGGAGAGATGAAGATATGCCTTCTTTCTGTGGAATTTGTCTTCCATTGAAGAGAAGCATTAAAATCATTACTGGACTTTTTTGACAAATACATAGCAACAGAAATTTTCAATTACATTTTACATAGGTGAGACTACCTATACTAACCTCTAAGAAGTTAATATCCAAATATGTGTTATCATCTAACAGCAGAGGCTTTTCAAACTTTTGTTGGCCATGATTCACAGCAAGAAATACACTTTACACCATAGTCTAGTAAACAGAAACACAAATAAAAGTTTCTCAAAACTACCTATCCTTACTACATTCAATGCACAGTAATATTTTCTATTCTTATCCTTTTAATTACTGTTGAATGTAAGCCCAAAATGTATCCCAGTTTGCAGTTCCAAAAATACTGCTCTAAAGACTATTATACACTTATTCAAACGATACTGCTCAAAATATTTTGGAGAGAAAGTCTCCTTTGGAAATCCCTTAAAAAGCCATGATCCATGCTTTTCAACACACTCCATCATTACAAAGCTAAGACTTTTGGGGATTAATCTTTCTGAAAAGGTAAATTTCACTAGAGCTAAATGTACAAAGTGGGTTATCACAGGGGTCCCCAAACCCAAGGCTGCAGACCAGTACTAGTCCGCAGTTTTGTCCTGAAACTATCCTCCCCACCCCCATCAGTCTTCCACAAAACCAGTGCCTGGTGCCAAAAACGTTCAAGACTGTTGGATTATCACACTGAATAACACTATTCAGAATAGTCTGACTCATGTAGAGCTCTGGCATTGGCTAATTAATCACGGTGTTACTAGGAGTGAAATTGATAGGAAGCCTACTGTATTCCTACTTAATTTATATAAGGAAAAAACTTGTAGGTCGAATGGACAAAAGACTAATTTGAATTATAAACCGAGAATCATGGCCCCTCAATCAATTTCCAGACTTGAGCCAATTTATAGACCCAGAATCCCTTGAATGAAGGGGAGGCTGGGTCCCTCTGAGGAAGGACCCCACTACACTACCAACAATTTATGCAGTGAATCTTTCTCCCATCCTTCCCCAAGGAGACCTCCAGCCTTTTACCAGGGGAACTGTGCACTAGGGAAAGGGAAATGATCAGACATTTTGGGGACTACTGGACACTGGATCTGAGCTGACGTTGATTCCAGGGGACCCAAAATGTCATCATGGTCCTCCAGTTAAAGCAAGCGCTTATGGAGGTCAGGTTAATGGACTTTTAGCTCAGGTCTGACTTATAGTGGGTCCAGTGGGTCCCTGGACTCATCCTGTAGTCATTTTCCAGGTGCCAGAATGCCTAATTGGCAGAGACATACTTAGTAGCTGGCAGAACCCTCACATTGGCTCCCTGACTGGTAGAGTGAGGGCAATGATGGTGGGAAAGGCCAAATGGAAGCCATTAGGGCTGCCTCTACCTAGAAAAATGGTAAGTCAAAGACAATATCGCATCCTTGGAGGGACTACAGAGATTAGTGTCACCATCAAGGACTTGAAAGATGCAGGGGTGGTGATTCCCAGCACATCCCTATCTGGCCCGTGCAGAAGACAGATGGATCTTGGAGAATGACAGTGGATTATCATAAGCTTAACCAAGTGGTAACTCCAACTGCAGCGGCTGTACCAGATGTGGTTTCATTGCTTGCAAACTAACACATCTCCCAGTACCCAGTATGCAGCCATTGATTTCACAAATGCTTTTTTTCTCTATTCCTGTCCATAAGGCCCACCAGAAGCAATTTGCCTTCAGCTGGCAAGGCCAGCAATATACCTTTACTGTCCCACCTCAGGGGTATATCAACTCTCCAGTTTTGTGTCATAATCTTATTCGGAGAGACCTTGATCACTTTTCACTTCCACAGATATCACACTGGTCCATCACATTGATGACATTATGTTAACTGGATCCAGAAAGCAAGAAGTAGCAAACACACTGGACTTATTGGTGAGACATTTGCATGCCAAAGGATGAGAAATAAATTCAACTAAAATTCAGGGAACTTCTACCTCAGTAAAATTTCTAGGATTCCAGTGGTGTGGGGCCTGTCAAGATATTCCTTCTAAGGTGAAGGATAAGTTGCTGCATTTGGCCCCTCCTACAATCAAGAAACAGGCACAATGCCTAGTGGGCCTATTTGGATTTTGGAGGCAACACATTCCTCATTTGAGTGTGTTACTCTGGCCCATTTATTGAGTGACTCAAAAGGCTGCCAGTTTTGAGTGGAGTCAAGAACAGAAGATGGCTCTGCAACAGGTCCAGGCTGCTGTGCAAGCTGTTCTGCCACTTGGGCCATGTAACCCAGCAGATCCAATAGTGCTTGAGGTCTCAGTGGCAGATAGGGATGCTGTCTGCAGTCTTTGTCAGGCCCCTATAGGTGAATCACAGTGGAGGCCTCTAGGATTTTGGAGCAAGGCCCTGCCATTTTTTGCAGATAACTACTTTCCTTTTGAGAGACAGCTCTTGGTCTGTTACTGAGCTTTGGTGGAAACTTACGTTTGACTATAGATCCTCAAGTCACCATGTGACATGAGCTGCCTATCATGAACTAGGTGCTTTCTGACCCATTTAGCCATAAAGTGGGTGGTGCACAGCAGCATTCCATCATTAAATGGAAGTGGTACATACATCATCAGGCTCAAGCAGGTTCTGAAGGCACAAATAAGTTACATGAGGAAGTGGTTCAAATGTCCATGGTCTCCACTCCTGCCACCCTACCTTCTCATCCCCAACCTGCACCGATGGCCTCATGGGGAGTTCCCTATGATCAGCTGACAGAGGAAGAGAAGATTAGGGCCTGGTTCACAGATGGTTCTGCACAACATGCAGGCACCACCCAAAAGTGGACAGCTGCAGCACCACAGCCCCTTTCTAGGACATCCCTAAAGGACAGCATGAAGGGAAATCTTCCCAGCGGGCAGAACTTCAAGCAGTGTAACTGGCTGTGCACTTTGCATGGAAGGTGAAATGGCCAGATATGGGATTATATACTGATTCATGGGCTGTAGCCAATGATTTGGCTGGATGGTCAGTGACTTAGAAGAAGCATGATTGGAAAATTGGTGACAAGGAAATTGGGGGAAGAGGTATGTGGATGGACCTCTCTGAGTGGTCAAAAATTGTGAAGATATTTGTATCCCATGTGAGTGCTCACCAATGGGTGACCTCAGCAGAGGAGGATTTTAATAACCAAGTGGATAGGATGATCCATTCTGTGGATACCACTAAGCCTCTTTCCCCAACCACCCCTGTCATTGCCCAGTGGGCCCCATGAACAAAGTAGCCATGGTGGCAGGGATGGAGGTTACACATGGGCTCAGCAACATGGACTTCCACTCACCAAGGCTGACCCACTGCTGAGTGCCCAATTTGCCAGCAGCAGAGACCAACACTGAGCCCTCAATAAGGCACCATTCCTTGGGGTGATCAGCCAGCTACCTGGTGGCAGGTTGATTATACTGGACCTCTTCTATCATGGAAAGGGCAGAGGTTTGTCCTCACTGGAATAGACAGTTACTCCAGATATGGGTTTGCCTATCCTGCAAACAATGCTTCTGGCTTCTGCCAAGACTACCATCTGTGGACTCATGGAATGCCTTATCCACTATTACGGTATTCCACACAGCATTGCCTCTGACCAAGATGCTCACTTTACGACTAAAGAAGTGTGGCAGTGGGCTCTTGCTTACGAAATTCACTGGTGTTAGCATGTTCTCATCATCCCGAAGCAGCTGGATTGACAGAACGGTGGAATGGCCTTTGAAGTCACAATTACAACGTCAACTAGGTGATAATACTTTGCAGGGCTCCGGCAAAGTTCTCCAGAAGGTCATGTATGCTCTGAATCAGCATCCAATATATGGTACTATTTCTCCCATAGCCAGGATTCACAGGTCCAGGAATCAAGGGGTGGAAGTGGCATCACTCACCATCACCCCTAGTGATCCACTGGCAAAATTTTTGCTTCGTGTTCCTACAACATTACATTCTGCTGGCCTAGAGGTCTTAGTTCCAGAGGGAGGAATGACACAACAACAATTCCATTAAAGTGGAAGTTCAGGTTGCCAGCTGGACACTTTGGGCTCCTCCTACCTTTAAGCCAACAGGCTAAGAAGGGAGGTACAATGTTGGCTGGGGTGACTGACTCAGACTATGAAGATGCAATCAGTCTACTACTCCATAACAGAGGTAAGGAAGAGTATACATGGAATACAGGAGATCTGTTAGGGCATCTCTTAGTATTACTATGCCTTGTGATAAATCACAACAGCCCAATTCAGGCAGGACTACAAATGGCCCAGACACTTCAGGAATGAAGGTTTGGGTCACTCTACCAGGAAAAAAATAAAAAACACAACCACCAGGAAAAAAAACCCATAACCTGCTAAGGTGCTTGTTGAAGGCAAAGGAAATGCAGAATGGGTAGAAGAAGGCAGTCATCAATACCAATTACGACCACATGGCCAGTTGCAGAAATGAGGACTGTAATTGTCATGAGTATTTCCTCCTTCTTTTGTTAAAAACATCTTTGTGCATGTATACACTTGTACTAAGAAAATATCTTCAGACCAGGCATGGTGGCTCATGCCTATAATCCCAGTACTTTGGGAGGCCAAGGTGGGCGGATCATCTGAGATCACGAGTTCAAGACCAGCCTGGCCAACATGGTGAAACCCTGTCTCTACCAAACGTACAAAAATTAGCTGGGCGTGGTGGCAGGCGCCTGTAATCCCAGCTACTAAGGAGGCTGAGGCAGGAGAATGGCTCAAACCTGAGAGGTGGAGGTTGCAGTGAGCTGAGATTGCGCCACTGCACTCCAGCCTGGGTGACAGAGCAAGACTCTATCTAAAAAAAAAAAAGAAAAAAAAAAGGCCAGGTGCAGTGGCTCACGCCTATAATGCCAGCACTTTGGGAGGCAGTGGCGGGTGGATCGCCTGAGGTCAGGAGTTTGAGACCAGCCTGGCCAACATGGCGAAACCCTGTCTCTACTAAAAATATAAAAATTAGCTGGGTGTGGTGGTGCATGTCTGTAATCCCAGCTACTTGAGAGGCTGAGGCAGGAGAATCCCTTGAACCCAGGAAGCGGAGGCTGCAGTGAGCCAAGATCATGCTATTGCAATCCAGCCTGGGTGACAAGAGCAAGACTTCATCTCAAAAAAAAAAAGAAAAAAAAAATCTTCATTTTATTTCCTTTATCACATGACATAAGATTTATTGACTTCACATCAGCATTTAAGTATTGTTAACTTGATGTAGTAGTATTTGGGTTGGGGACTGGTGCGTTTCTGGTTGTATGAAGGATAGTTGTATCATGTTAGGCATAATTATGACCTTATTATTGTCTTTATTTAAAGATTATGTATGATCTCAGGAGATGTATATGGTTCAAGTTGACAAGGGGTGAATTTGTGATGGTTAACACTGACTGTCAACTTGATTGGCTTGAAGGATGCAACATATTAATCTTGGATATGTCTGTGAGGGTGCTGCCAAAGGAGATTAACATCTGAGTCAGTGGGCTGGGAAAGGCAGACCCACCCTTAATCTGGGTGGGCACCATTTAATCAGCTGCCAGCATGGCCAGGATATAAAGCAGGCAGAAAAATGTGAAAAAGCTAGACTGGTTTAGCTTCCCTGCCTACATCCTTCTCCAGTGTCGGATGCTTCCTGTCCTCAAACAACTGACTCCAAGTTCTTCAGCTTTGGCATTCAGACTGGTTCTCCTTGCTCCTCAGCTTGCAGACAGCCTATTGTGGGATCTTGTGATTGTATGAGTTAATACTCCTTAATAAACTCCCCTTTACACACACACACCACACACACACACACACACACAGACACCCTATTAGTTCTGCTTTTCTAGAGAACCCTAATACAAACATATTGTTTACTGCCACCATGCCTGGCTGACAGTCTTCTTAACAGGACTCTTTCAGTAGTCTAAGAAATGATCAAATGTGAAAGCCATAAAAATATATAAGTTTTAATTTTGTTTATATCATGAGATGTAAAGAGAGAATGGAAAATAGAATCAGGTCAGGCACAGTGACTCATGCCTGTAATTCCAGCACTTTGGGAGGCAGAGGCAGGAGGATCTTGAGGCCAGGACTTAGAGACCAGCCTTGTTAGCATGGCAAGACCCCTCTCTCACTGCAAAAATAAAAAATTAACAGGGCATAGTGGTACATGCCTATAGTCCTAGCTTCTTGGGAGGCTGAGGCAGGAAAATCACTTGAGCCCAGGAGTTCTAGGTTACAGTGTACTATGATCGCACCACTGCACTCTAGCCTGGGTGACAGAGTGAGTGCTGTCTTTAAAACAAACAAACAAACAAACAAAAAACAGAATCATCAACTTCAAAGATTATTCAGTTATATATAAAGTAAGCATATTATTGTTTAATTTCCTATCATATTATCGTTGTCAATTCCTCAATTCCCATATTAAATAAATAAATCCTCTATGGTTTCTCCTTTATTTAGGTCAAAATCGTAGGTATTCAGAAATACAAAGATAAAGCGAGCCCCGGTTTACCTAATTTTAGAATACTCTTCCCCTTTCACTTCTCCTTCTCCTTAACAGCACCCCCAGCAGAATGGCCATTTACCCTACAATTGAATGTTTGCTATGACAGAAAGCTTACAGGAAAATCCAATCCATTGTAAAGTAATGCTGCTAGAAGGTTTTCCTTACAGGACTGAACATCTGCTCACCTTTCTCTTCTACACATTGATGAAAATTCTATCATATACAGCTCATCAAGAACATATCCACCTACTCTTCCACAAGCTCATGGCAGTCCTCAGATAAAAACCTATAAGATGAAAGCACTGCACCCAGTAAGGTCTGCAGGAAATTCAAGATACATTCTGTCCTACAAGAGCCTACAATTCACTTAGGGAGATTTTCATGATCAAGTACAAAAAGTACATAATATGTATGATGCTAATAAGGCTAATAGAAAGCATACTAGAAAAATTTACAGAGAGGTTCAAAAAAAGGCAGGGAGCACTGCATGAGTTGGATGAACAGAGTAGTTTCTATGGATGGAGAGAGTAGTGAATCCTGGCTATGGAAGTTCATGTAGGGCCTCATTAGAAGATAAAGATGGAAGGTTAGTTTGGGGCAAGACTGTAAAGAGCTATGGACTTGATCCTCCAATGAGCTGCCTTGCAAATGTGGGTATAGGAAACTAACATAATACAGCATCTTAATAAAGATAATTATCCTACCAGTATGTAGAATGACACACATTGAGGAACATAAGATTTAATTATTGTGATTACCAATATAAGAAAAAAAAGCTTCCTATATATGAAAAGAACTACTTTTCAAAATAAACAAAAAACCTAGATTGCATAGTAAAATATATTTAGAAAAACTGAAAAAATAATATGAAAATCAAGACTAAATACATCTATATCAGTAATTATAAAAGAATTTATATCAGTAATTATAAAAGGTTTAACTGATCTATTAAAAGTTTTCACAGTAGGTCATAAAGTAAAACCCAACTCTATTCTGAAAAATAAGAGATATACCTATAAAAGAAAGTAATTCCAAAAGGTTGGAAACTAAAAAATAAATAAAGTAATACTAGCAAATATAAATAATAGAAAAGCTGGGGGGTACCCATCTCTAGTAACTAAACAAAGTGGAATGGGGCCAAAAAGCATTTACTAAGACAAAAAGGAAAGGGCACTTTCAAAGGCTAACAGCACAATTTGCAATGACAATGTAACAGTTGTAAATATCTATATATGAAATAGCACAGCAGCAACATCTGTAAAGCAGAAATTATGGGAGATACATGTAGAAAGAGAAATGAATCTGTAATATAAATTTTAATTACTTATCTCAGTCCAATGACAGATCAAGTAAAAAAAAAAAATTAACAAAAATGACCTAAGTGACATTTACTAATGTTAAATCTGATATAATCATCTCAATAGATGCTAAAAAGGTATTTGACAAAGTCCAACAGCATTCTTGATTTAAAATGCTACTCACTTAACAGAAAAAATATACATCTGTCTTAGCCCAAAGCCATAATCACGTCTATTGGGGAAATACTAAAGGCATTATTACTAAATTTAGAACAAGACAAGGAATGTCATTAAGAACACTATTATTTAACATTCATTTAACATTTTTGGAGGTACAAGACAAAGTAAGTAGGAAAAAAGTTGTAGGTATAAAAATGAGAAAGGAGGAGATAAAATTGCCACTCACTGCAAATGACATAACTGAATACATGACAACCAAAAACAAATTAACTAAAATAATACCACAAATAATCAGAGACTGTGTAAGATAATTAGATATAAGATTAATATACAAAATTAATAACATACACACACATAAAACAAAGTATATAATGGAAGAGGAAAAAAGCCTATTTATAATGCAACAAAAAAGGAACCAAATGTCTAGGAATAAACAAACAAAATGTAAAAACAAAAAAACTTTTAAATTGTCCCAAAGGACCTAAAAGGACACTTGAGCTTGTAGAAATACATACAATCTTCATGAACAGGAAACATCATAGAGCAGTCAAGCCTCCCTCAGTTAAAATATACATGCAATGTAATGAATAAAATACCAAAAGGTTTTTTTAAACCAAAAAAGCCCATTCTAAAATATAAGCAGAAAACCACCATGGCACATGCATACCTATGTAACAAACCTGCACATTCAGCACATGTATCCCAGAGCTTAAAGTGAAATATAAAAATATATATACACACACATATATATATGCAGAAAAAAGGAACTGAAGATAAAGTCCACTAATAAACCCAAATAAAGAGATGCTATATACCTCAAGTCAGAGAGAAAAGATAGGCACTTCAATAAACTGGTTTGGAACAACAGGCAGTCACCTGAAAAAATATATACACTTGTCCCTGGGTACCTACAGGAGATTGGTACCAGGACACCCCACCAAAATCCATGCATGCTCAAGACCCACAATTAGCCCTGTGGAACCCACAGATACAAAAAGTTGGTCCTCCATATCCTTGGGTTTCACATTCTATGAATACAGTATTTAAGATCTGCATTTGGTTGTGGACATGAAAACTTGCCGGATATGGAGGGCCTATGTGAAACTTGCTGGAAACAGAGGGCCTACTGTAGGAAAAAAAAAAATCCACGTATAAGTAGATCCACGTAGTTCAAACCTATGTTGTTCAAGGGGTTAACTATATATTTAAAAGCATGCTCTAAATCCTCATGAGAATGTATTTCAAATAAATGTAAAGATTTACATATTTCCAGTGAAACCACAAAAGTAGCCAAAGAAAATACATGAGAATTACTTTCTTTTTTTTTTTTTTTTTTTTTGAGACGGAGTCCCGCTCTGTCGCCCAGACTGGAGTGCAGTGGCCGGATGTCAGCTCACTGCAAGCTCCGCCTCCCGGGTTTACGCTATTCTCCTGCCTCAGCCTCCCGAGTAGCTGGGACTACAGGCGCCCGCCACCTCGCCCGGCTAGTTTTTTGTATTTTTTTAGTAGAGACGGGGTTTCACCGTGTTAGCCAGGATGGTCTCGATCTCCTGACCTCGTGATCCGCCCGTCTCGGCCTCCCAAAGTGCTGGGATTACAGGCTTGAGCCACCGCGCCCGGCTGAGAATTACTTTCAAATCTTGGAATGGAGAAGGCATTTCTAATTATGAATCATAATCCAAAGCCATAAAACATTGATTAAACTACAAACACGAGCCCACTTATTACACAAAAGCAGCACATAACAAATAATAGAAAGAATGAACCAACAAAAAAAAGAGAAAAGAAACTGAGAAAACATAAAAAGAATTTCCCTAAATTATAAAAAGCTCCTGGAAATGGGTAAGGAAAAGACAACATCCCAATAAAAAAAAAGCAAATGAACAAAGATGATGAACATATAATGTTATTCACTGTAATATTATTTGTAATAGCAAAAGATTAGAAACAACCTGAATATTCATCAGAGAGTGGATAAATTACAATGCATCAATACAATGGAATTCTATGCCACTATGAAAATAAAAATGAGGACATTCTCGACGTACTAATGGAAAGATCTCCAAAATACATTATTAAAGGAAAAAAGCAAGGTGTATATAAAATAGGCCACTGAAAGCCAGATAGGGGGGTTGATATCAGCTATAGCAAAAAATAAAAAGCCATGAGAAGGGTTGAAAGTACAATGAGTCAAAAAGTGTAAGGCTTCAAATCTAGATGACTGAGAACTGAAAAGGAAGACTACCTGAGAGAAAAGAATTTCTGTGCAGTCACAGATCTACTTCAATTTCACTAGTACATGCCTTCCTCTAGTCAATGGGAAAACAGCTGTCAGAAGATGAGTTACCTTCTACCAACTAGCATGGGAAATTTGTACATTGTGTTTGACTACCTTTTACACCCAGGACTAATGCACCAAGAAAGTAACACTGCCCAAGGCACTAATAGAAGCACTAACAGGCTCCCAGCTACTCCAATCTATAGAGATACAATAATAAAATTGAATAGTGGATAGGAATTAACATGACTGGATATCAAGATGCAATAGGATGGGAGAAAAGCTCTAAGATAGTACATTAGAGAGTATCCAAGACAGCACATTAGAGAGTATCCACATCTATCTCCTTATGGTCTTCTGTCCCTTAAATGGAGATATTTTTCCCTTTCCACCCAGTGAAAAAGCAAGAGAAAACAGTCAGATACAGAGAGAGAGAGAGAGAGAGACAGACAGACAGATGGAACTACTGGAGCATAAAAGAACCAGAGAAAACAGCATAACAGGGAAGAATGGGGTAGTTAACGGTAGGAAATGCTCTAAGAGTCTTCCAGTAGAAGACTTACCAAAGAATATTACAATTTGTAATTAGGAAGCTACTCCAACCTAGGGAATATACCACAGTCACTTAAAAAAAGTTAAATAATGTATGATAGCCTCCAGTACGTCAGACAACAGGCTCTTCTATTTATAATCTTTCTATCTACAAACTTAAAAGTTTTCACAGATGCAAATCAAGCAAAACCACATTGACTCTGCCTGTCACCAACAGATAAAATTAGCCATCCCTTATATGATGTGCTACTCTGGACTTACGCACAAGGGCATTAACAAACACCATTTTAGAAACTAAACATGAAGAGGATGACTGTGTGTACTTTTAAATGATTTCCATCCAAATTTGTTTTGCTTTAATGATACTGGTTTTAATTACCTAAAATATCCAATATGAATTACCTCAGTAACTGACAATGGGTTAATAAACTGATAATAATTCAAGAGTCCATAACTCTCTTTAAAGAAATTGTGCCCTGCACATATGTTTATTGCGGCAATATTCACAATAGCAAAGACTCGGAATCAACCCAAATGTCCATGAGTGACAGACTGGATTAAGAAAATGTGGCACATATACACCATGGAATACTATGCAGCCATAAAAAAGGATGAGTTTGTGTCCTTTGTAGGGACATGGATGCAGCTGGAAACCATCATTCTCAGCAAACTATTGCAAGAACAGAAAACCAAACACCGCATGTTCTCACTCATAGGTGGGAATTGAACAATGAGATCACTTGGACTCAGGAAGGGGAACATCACACACCGGGACATATCACGGGGAGGGAGGGGGGAGGGATGGCATTGGGAGTTATACCTGATGTAAATGACGAGTTGATGGGTGTTGACGAGTTGATGGGTGCAGCACACCAACATGGCACAAGTATACATATGTAACAAACCTGCACGTTATGCACATGTACCCTAGAACTTAAAGTATAATAATAAAAAAAAAGAAATTGTGCTCTGAAGACACCCTTGTTGCTTCTTTAAACTAAAAACTATTTAAACAACCTGAATAAAAGTGCATTTAAAGCCACTAAGAAAACATCTTTTATCCTATTTTTACGATATTACAGAATATTTATTAACTAATACTTCAAAGTAATATTCAAAAATAAGTCACAGACTCTTAGAAAATTGTATCATACGGAACTATGGAAAAGCTTCCTGCTTATTTCCTTAAATACCACAATCCATTTTGCACTAGAAGAGCTAAAGATAATCCAGAGACACTAGATACAACTGTAGAAAGGGTATTCCCCAAATAAAGTAAGCTAAGAAAGGCATCAACCACAAAAAGCTAAGGCAACAAACACAACAGCCTGACCACAATTAGCTACTTCAGTCATACTAGCCAGGTGGTTTCTCTTGCCTCATGGTACAAATGAAGAAGACATCAGAACCCTCTGATTATTTTGCTACAGGATAATGGATACTTCTCAGAATTAAAAGTTACAAAATTTATTGAGGGCTCGGTTATTATATATTTTAAAGCACTTTTTTATTCAAGACAATAACTAGTGTGTATCAAGGAAGTCTTTATAATTTTACTTATCATTTTAGAATGGAAAATACAATTTACCCTCCTCTTTTAACCAACTCTCCACCTTTCCAATGGTAGGTATAGATCAGAAAAGCAAGACCATATAATGAGCTTTTCTTGATCCCAAATTAAAATATCCATCATAATCTACTTTATCTGCCAATAGGTTCTCACCAAATACCTTCATTATAGTATCTAAATTTAAATAGATTTGTTAAATCCCCAGTTTCATCAAGTCTATAAACAGATTTAGCTTACGGGCCAAAACTTACTAAAAGTAGTAAATATTACATATGCTTTTGTGTAAAATACTATATCCCAATGGAAGCAATATTCCAGACCACAGAACTATGGTAACTATGGTGTATGTAAGTTAAGCTTACAGGAGCAAATGAAACTGCATAACTAGCAATTTGAAATCTTCCACACTGGCTGGGTGCAGTGGCTCACGCCTGTAATCCCAGCACTTTGGGAGGCCGAGGCAGGTGGATCACCTGAGATCAGCAGTTTGAGACCAGCCTGGCCAACGTGGTGAAACCTTACCTCTACTAAAAATACAAAATTAGCTGGGCATGGTGGCACATGCCTGTAATCTCAGCTACTTGGGAGGCTGAGGCAGGAGAACTGCTTGAACCTGGGAGGCAGAAGTTGCAGTGAGTCGAGATCACACCATTGCACTCCAGCCTGGGCAACAAGAGCGAAACTCTGTCTCAAAAACAAAACAAAAAAAACTTCCACTTAAACAGAATTTTTATTTTTTCATATTTTCAGTAATGAGAAATCTGCAGTATAATCTACTCTTTTCTTACTAAATTCAACTAGAGAAAGATTATATATTTCTAAAGAATCATCATCATTTTCCACATACCTAGTTAACTACAAGAGTCAGAGATATATTTTTTGAATGATTTTGAATGTTCAAGGTAATAGAAATGATGTTTTTCTATGTAGAGCAAATGATATCTTTCAAACAGCAGGGCATAAAGCATGCTTCCTCACTTTCATTTATACCACTTACAGGAATTTATTTGCTTTTGTATTAAAAGCTGAAATGCATATCAAGTTAGATTTTTTATTTCTATCAATCATATTTGTCACTATTTTGATAAGGCTATGTCATAACTTACCAAAGGAAAGAGACAAGTTAACAAATACTCTAAGAAACCACTAATATCTAGACTTGACTTTTAAAATTAAAAGCCTCCCCCATTTACTCATTTCAGAGGGTCAAAAGATAACATAATCACAGAAGGATGTCAGCACAAGCACTATCCTCTTCTAAGGTGCTTTCTCCATTTCACAACAACACCATTCACTTAACAACATTTCCTTTTCTACTATTACCTTAGAAACAAGCATCTCCTACATGCCAGACATCATACAATGTCTTTCACATACATTGTATCTTAATCTCACAATCTTGCAGAATAATTGTTCCCACTTTTAGAAAAAATTGATACTCACAAAGATAAAGAAATTTGCCTACTATCACAACAGCTAAAAAGAGAGGGAGCTAGGAATGAAGCAGGTCTTTTTAGCTTCGAAGTCACTCTACCTTCTAGTACTCTCAGTTACCCTAGAAATCCAGACCATAGAACTACTTCCATAATTGATCAACTCTCCCTGAAAGGGAAATAAATTGCACACCTAGCCTTCTGGGGAAAGAATCCACATAACAAACAAATGTTTAGAGCATTCACAAATATTTTAATCTAACAGTATCTTCTGTTTACAGTTTATAAACATGTATATTATCTCTTTAAATCATCACAGCAACTCTGAACATGAAATAGGAATTACATTATCCCTATTTTATAAATGAAAAAAAAAAACTTTGCAGTCTCTGGTATACAGTAACAGGGAAAATATTTATTAAATGAATAAGATTCAAATAAGCTAAGTGACGTGTCCAAATTAATGGCAGAACAGGATTCAAACCCTGATCTCCTTTAATTCTAAAACCAATAGACTATACAACAAAACACAGCTCCGTCCATTAGCTTTTTTCAAAATAATATAAAAAATTTATGTATAATACTAATTAAAATACAGTTATAAAACAGAGCTAAGCTGATAACTTATTCACTTAATAGTCACATTTTTAAGCTGTTTTTGTTGGCATAATGACTGTAATTATTAGGATAAGAAGACCACAGACCACAGGGGCCGGAAGCTGGTCATATGAACTCACTGCATCAGTGCACACAATTTTAATACCATTGGACAGACAACTTGAAAGTTTCAAAACAAGGATATCTATTTAGTCATTCATTCATTCACTCAGTCCCTCATCTTAACATTTATTGAGCACCTATTATGTGGCAAAACCCAGAAGAGTTTAGGTTCTTAAAATGCACTACAAACACATTCAGTCTCATTAGTTATCCCAGAACTAAGGAGGAGAGGTCTTTATCTCTATCTGATATGTAAGAAAATGGAAACTCGGAAAGGTTAAATAACTTTTTGAAGTTACGTGGTCAAGCTAGGAGTTATTTCCAAGTGGTAGAATACATCTACGCATGTGGGTATCTTTTCTTTCTATATTTCTATGAACCAGTAGTCTACCACTTTACACCAGGATTAAACAAAAAGAGTCCAATCTTACATTGTTAAAAATATACACATTACTATTAAAAATCCATACACATATGCACAGAACAAAACTGAAAGGAAATATGCTAAAATGTTATCAGTGGTTAGTGTATGCATTTTTTTCTTCATTATGCTTTTCTGTACCATGAAAGTGTTATCACTTTCGGGAATCAAAAAATATGTCAGGAAATCTTTTGGTTTAACATTTTAAGTTACTACAACAGTATTTTTCACAATGCAAGTTGGGACCCCTTCTGTAACACAAAGAGAATCAAAACAATCAAGGTTACTCCCCACAGAGGCAAATGGGGCAAGGCGGGGTCAGCCACCCAGTTAGGAAGTTCTTCCCTACTGAGTGAGATCAGCAATTTTTAAAAAATAAAATAAAGCACAAAATAGAAAAAGAAAAACAATTATCAGTAAACAACATACATAGTAAGGGTAAGTACAGTTTTGCAAAATATGTTTTTGCTAAATGACTTCATTTTCTTTTTGAGATGGAGTCTCACTCTGTCACCCAGGCTGGAGTGCACTGGCATGGTCTTGGTTCACTGTAAGCTCCCCCTCCAGGGTTCACACCATTCTCCTGCCTCGGCCTCCCAAGTAGCTGGGACTACAGGTGCCTGCCACCACGCCCAGCTAACTTTTTGTATTTTTAGTAGAGACGGGGTTTCACCGTGTTAGCCAGGATGGTCTCGATCTCCTGACCTCGTGATCCACCAGCTTGGGCCTCCCAAAGTGCTGGGATTACAGGCGTGAGCCACCGCACCCGGCCGACTTCATTTTCTAATATGCTGTATCTTATTCACTATATGACAACCACACTGCTCTCCTTGCTATTTCTTGAATATGCCTGGGACACTCCCACATTAGGTGCTTTGCACTGACTAATGGCCCTGCCTGGAAGGTTCTTCCCCCAGAAAATTCAAATGACTAACTCCCTCACTTGCTTCAAGGCTCACCTGTCCAGTGATGCTTACAAACTACAACTCCCCTAATACACTCCTGATCCTCCTCAGGTAAGCCCTATCTTTTCTTTTCCCACAGTACTTAAATTGTTATTAAACACTTACTCTGTAATAAGGCATTGGACAAGAAACTGAGATCTAAGAATGAGAAAAGGTGATACCTTTCACCACTTTTGTTTCATAAAATCATAATAGTAGCATGGAATACCATCACCACTCAGGAGTCTGACATAATACCAGTATTATTCCTCGGAGGTTAATAGGAAAATAGAGATGTTAAGAAGAAACAAGGGTGGTGAGTAGCAGATCCAAGATTTGGGCCCAAATCCCTGATCCCTAAACTAAACATTCTTCTAAAAGTTTTCTCTTTAAGTCTATATACATTCAAGTGATCATTAAGGGAAACAAATGCTTCGACTCTTCCAGAAGATATCCTAAAACCAGAGTATAGGTACAAATAAACAAACTGGATGATTTCTGAACAAAAAAGAACACATGCTTTAAAACTGTAGCACAGTCTTTATATTAGTCCCCTTTATCCAATCATGATCTGAAAACATTAAATGGAAAATTCCAGAAATAAACACTTTATAAGTTTTAAATTGCATGCAGTTCTAAGTAGTGTGATGAAATCTCACACCATCTTGCTTCAAATTAGGTGGGATGTGAATCATCCTTTTGTCCAGCATATCCCCACTGCAGACACAACCTGCCCCTTATCAACTGTAGTGGTATTGGAATCACGATACTTGTGGTCAAGAAACCCTTACTTTACTTAATAATGGCTCCAAAGCGCAAGAGTAGTGATGTTGGCAATTAAGATAGGCCAAAGAGAGGCCAGGCACAGTGGCTCATGCCTGTAATCCCAGCACTTTGGGGGGCAGACGGAGGTGGATCACCTTAGGTCAGGAGTTCGAGACCCACTGAACCAGCATGGCAAAACCCCAACTCTACTAACAATACAAAATTTAGCTGGGTGTAGTGGTGGGCGCCTGTAATCTCAGCTACTCGGGAGGCTGAGGCCGAAGAATCGCTTGAACCCAGGAGGCAGAGGTTGCAATGAACCAATATCATACCACTGCACTCCAGCCTGGGCGACAGAGTGAGACTCCGTCTCAAAAAAAAAAAAAAAGATATGCCAAAGAGAAGCCATAAAGTGCTTCCTTAAGTGAAAAGATGAAAGCTCTTGACTTTATATGGAAAGAAAATAAATCATATGCTGAGGTGGCTAAGATCTAGATTAAGAATAAATCTTCCATAAAGAAACTGTGAACAGTATATTTTATTATGAGTTACTATTGTTGATCTCTTACTGTGCCTAATTTATAAAGGAAACTTTATCATAAGCATGTATGAATAAGAAAAAACATATTATATATAGGGTTCAGTATAATCCACAATTTCAAGCAGACCCTGAGCATCTTGGAACATTATCTCCTGTGGATAAGATGGGAATACTGCAACTCTAAAGCAAAATTAGGGTCTCTGAAACTGTTCATTTCATTCAAAGGTTAAACTAACAAAGAACTAAGTATTTTATGACATTGTAATACTTTTGTTGTTAGCACACTACAAGACTTTCTGTAAGGAAATAATATCCATTCCTATAGTAAAAATTCCTGCTATTTAAAAAGTTTGAGGAATGAGTCCATTTGAGTAGCTGTTTTCTAAGAAATCATTTTGACTAGCAAAAAAAAAAAAAAAAAAAAAAAGTAGCTCTTCTTTATTCTCAGCCTTTCAGAGGTGAAATCATTACAGAAGTGTAAGCTTATCACTGGCTGACATTTTACTGTACTTGGGCCAGAACTCCAGTAATAAGTCAAAGGAACTGAAAATGTGAAGGTTTCTTCTCTCAAGGTAACACCAATGACAATACGTATCTTATACTTGCAGCTGTTCTGTAAGCAAAGAGATAGACTTCAGTGATGTGTTGGTAATTTTTAAAAGCTGGCATTTCCCCCTACATTATTTAAAACTTCAAATACAACAAAACAGGCCTGGCGAAGTGGCTCATACCTGTAATCCTAACACTTTGGGAGGCTGAGGTAGGTGGATCAACTGAGGTCAGGAGTTCGAGACCAGCCGGGCCAACATGGTGAAACCCTGTCTCTGCTAAAAATACAAAAATTAGCCGGGCATGGAGGCAGGCGCCTGTAATCCCAGCTAGCTGGGAGGCTGAGGCAGGAGAATCATTAGAACCCGGGAGGCGGAGGCTGCAGTGAGCCGAGACCACGCCACTGCACTCCAGCCCGGGCGACAGAGTGAGACGCTGTTTCAAAAAAAAATACAAGAAAACAGCTAAAGAGCAGGCTTGTAAATATGAGTGCATCTTGTTTATAGGACAAGAAATTTTAACTCTAACATTTTATTTTGTAGATGCATTCATAATCTATATTCCTAATGACCTCTTTTCTTTCTTAATTTTTTAAAATTTATTTTTCCCTGAAGAATGTCAAGCAAGACCTAACAACCTTTTTCTAAAATCTCTTAAATCCATTCACCAAAGGTCCCACTACCAGACTATAATAAGGAAGAAATGTAAAAAGTATTGGCATTCTACTATTCAGTCTACGGTTTTCTTTAGCTCATATACTACTACAATGTTTTTCTGAGATGGTTTTCTTCTGCTTTTTCGTTGCTTTTCTCTACTATATTAGTAATGTTCATGTCTACAAATTCAGGTGACTTAAAATTAGAATCCAATATAATGCTCAAAGTTCTACATAATGATGAAATCTCAGGTTTGTAGGAATTGCAGAGATGAATGCGGGGACCACAACATCACCAAGGACTCCCAAAGCAGTTAGAATTTGATTTCAATATTTACAAGGACAGAACCAAGACCCACAGCATTACAGAAGGGACTTCTCCAAAGTGGCATTTGTATTCCTCTCCGCTCTTGAATGGACTAATCTGAATGCTAGTTAGAATCCACTAAAGATCATGATTTTTATTTTTGCTAAGTTGATAACAAACTGTTTTAATGAAGTTGGCCAAAGGGTTTGCCAGCTTCTTTAGGGCCAATTCTGACATTTGGCCACGTCAGCCAACCAGACAACAAGACTTGTTAAAAACAAAACAAAACAATAAAAAAAAAAAAAAAAAAAAAAGTATTCAATGGATAGAAAAGATTTACTACATTATTGAGAGGCACAGCCCTTTTTCTTCATTCCATTCAGGACTGAAAATAAGCTGATCCATTTAACTATTCAAGTCAATATTCAAATTCATCTTTTTCCAAGACTACTCTGATTCCTCCATTGAGAAATAATTTGTTTCTGCCAAACATCCATGGCAGTACTTCTCAAACTTTTATGTGCATATGAATCATCTGGGTATAAGTTCTTAAAGAGAAGGTTCTGATTCAGTAGTTCTGAGGTAAGGTGATGTAAAAGGTCTCATATGATGCTGATGCCTGGGCTCACAACCACACTTCTGAGTAGCAGGATCTATAACCCACTTCTACAAACACCTTTGGCATCCATTACTTTCCTTTTGGTATTCTAATTATTTGCATATATATCTTCTCTCCTCATCTGAATTACTAATTTCTTGAAGGCATGATATGCATCTCAATGATCTTTCTCTTCTCCATAGCAGATTGCAAATAGACTTTCAAATGATAGGCAGAAAAGAAAAATAATAACAAAGATACAGATTAAGTTCCTGCAGCCTGGGCCATAGATGAGTTCCTCTCTATGGAATCAGTTAGGCTAAAAATCAATAAATCTTGCAAAAAGTCAAACTGTTTTTAACCACTCCCTTGGTTAGAAGAAATAGAGTACAGCCAACAGTCAATATCAGAAAAGCTGTGACAAAAGCATGCTAAGCATGCCTCGTACACACTTGCAACATGCTGACAAGCTAGTAGATTTTTAAAGGAACTATCCAATCAAATAATAAGTCTATAATCAGTAGGAGCTAAAGGAATACGCTTTTGTAGTGTATCTTGAAAATAAGATAGACTACACAAAGAATCACTAAATCATCAAATCCATGTGGTTACCCTATAGACAAGAAAAATAAGTAATTTAACCAAGGTTATGATGGGTAAGTAAATGGAAGAGTTGGAATTCATATAGATGCCATGACATCTACTTTTGAATTACCCTGCCTTTTGAGTGGAGACTCAAAAGAGTAATGCCTTCCACTGTTCATAAACTCTATCTTGTGAGTACATTTATTCTGAATTACTGGAAGAAGAGTAAGTAATTTTTTGAAAAGAAGACACATAACAAGAACACATAATACAAACATGCACACACAAAAAACAAATTATCAATACATATGAAAAAAATTCAACTTTGGTTGTAATCAAAGAAATGTAAATTTAAATTGCGATGCCATTTTTGGTCTACTAAATTAGCACAGATTACAAAAACACCCACTATTGATAAGAGTGTGAGGAAGTGGGCATAGTCACACCCTGTTAGTAGGAATACACATTGGTACAAATTTTCAGTGGGGCAATTTAGTACAACATATCAGAAATTCTAAATATAAGATATACCATATAACCCAAAAAATATAATTCTAGAAAAGTATCCTGAGGATGTATCTGGACATTTGCAGTGCACATCATTGTATGCATGCCTTTTGTACATTTTTTAGTAACTGAAAAACTGGAAATAACCAGTAACCAAAATGTCTTAACAAATAATGAAGTAAGCAATAGTGTATTTAAAGGTTAAGCCAGTATAATGCTATTAAAAATCACAGTATACAGTTTAGAAAAACTTTTCAATAACTAAGCAATTAAACATCTCCAAGAGTTTTACAAATTTTAACCTATCAGACATATGGCTGTATATTCCAGTGCTTCTCAACCCTATGAGCATCATCACAGAATCAACTAAGGATATAAAGCGTTAAGAACTCTGTGTGGGCTGGGCACAGTGGGTCAGGCCTATAATACCAGAACTTTGGGAGGCCAAAGCGGGTGGATCACTTGAGCCCAGGAGTTCAAGACCAGCCTGGGCAACAAGGCAAAACCCCATCTCTACTAAAAATACAAAGATTAACTGGGTGTGGTAGCTTGTGCCTGTAGTCCCAGCTACTTGGGAGGCTAAGGTGGGAGCATCACGTGACCTGGGAGGTTGAGGCTACAGTGAGCCAAGATCAGGTCACTGCACTCCAGCCTGGGCTACACTGCAAGACCCTGTCTTGGGGGGGAAAAAAAAGAACTCTGTGTTTGTCTGTGTCTGTATAGTCTAGAAATAGAAGACCAACAATTCTACAGAAAACCAGGCTAGACAGGAAGACAGTTCACACAAAAAGAAATGCAAATGACTTTTACACATAAGAAGCTTTATCACACTCGTATTAAAGAGAGGCAAATTAAAATACATTGAGATACCATTTCTCACCCATCAGACTGACAAATATCCAATAATCTGACATTATACTTTTTTAACCAAGGCTACAGGGAAACTATTACATTGTTGGTGAGGTCATAAAATGGCCCAACCCCTATAGGGAGAGTAATTTCAAATATATAGCAATACCTACAAAGCTACATATACATTTACCTTTTGCCCTAGCAACTTCAAGTACAGAAATCTATCTCAAAGATACATTATCAGAATTATGTAAGCATAAGCTATTGTTTGCAGAGCTATTTGTAATAGCACAAGAATGGTAACAACAGTGAATTGGTATCTATCCAGTGAAGCACAAGCAGTTAAAAAGAAACAGGCAAAATTTCTATCCCCACCTCCAGAATAAAATTTTAAGTTAAAAAAAAAGGTGGGGGAAAAGTGTGACTAATATGCTACAATTTAATCCAGGTGGAGGGAGAAACAAATATATACCAAAATAAATACAAATAGCTTGCACATTTGGGAAAAAAAAAAAAAGAAGAAGAAGAAAGGAACATAAACTTGAAAACGTTTTTTAAAAAGTTTTCCAGGCCGGGCGTGGTGGCTCATGCCCATAATCCCAGCACTTTGGGAGGCCAACGCGGATTATCTCAGATCAGGAGTTTGAGACCAGCCTGGCCAACATGGTGAAACCCCATCTCTACTAAAAATATAAAAATTAGCCAGGCACAGTGGCCGGTGCCTGTAATCCCAGCTACTGGGGAGGCTGAGGCAGGAGAATCACTTGAACCCAGGAGGCGGAGGTTGCAATGAGTCAAGATGGCGCCATTGTACTGCAGCCTGGGCAACAGAGTGAGACTCTAACTCAAAAAAAATTTTTTTTTAAAATTTTCCTAGGTCTGGCACAGTGGCTCATTCCTATAATCCCAGCACTTTGGAAGGGAGGCGGATCAGTTGAGCCAGGAGTTCAAGACCAACCTGGGCAATATAGTGAGACCCTCGTCTCTACAAAAACTAAAAAAAAATAGCCAGGTGTGGTAGCACACACCTGTAGTCCCAGAGTTCCAGCTACTCAGGAGGCTGAGGTGAGAGGATTGCTTCAGCCTCAGAGGTTGGGGCTGCAGTGAGCTGTGATCAGTCCACTGCACTCCAGCCTGGGTGACAGAGCTAGACTCTGCCTCGAGAAAAAAAAAAAAAGGGTTCTTTAATTAGGAGGGGGAGATAAGACAGTAAAAGAGACAAATTAGACTTATCCAAATATAGTTAGCTTTATAGATTTAGCTTTGGAAGAGATTTTATATAATAAAATAAAAGGTAAATTTTTTAAAACTAAAAATTGAAAGATAAATGAAACAAATGAACCTAGCAATATATATGCAGCTGGTGGTTAAGACCACATAAATTGAATTACAAATGTACAGGAAACACAAGGAACAGAGAAACATAAAACCACACCACAAGGATGTAATCAGCAATATCCAGAATGTGGCAAATGCTACAGGACAGAGGATCAGTTTCCTAAACAAATTACAAGGAAAACAATGAGATGAAGAGAGAACCTATGGGTTTAAAAAGTTTTATAAGCGACATATGAACCAATTGGAATAGATAGACTTTATATAGCCCTTGCTTTGAACAATATTGTTTTTTTTTTTTTTAAAAAAAAAAAAAAAAGGGAAACAATCAGGAAAACCCAAACACTGACCAGATATTTGATGATATGAAGGAATTTCTATTTTTCCAGATGTGACAATGGTATTGTGGTTTTTATTTAATTCTTACCTTTTTGAGGGACATACTTTAGTATGTCACCTGGGAAATTTTTTTTTAACTAATTTCTGGGGCTCACAGATATAACTGACCTAGTATAGGGCCCCGATATCATTTCATTAAAACAGCCACAGATGATTCTAATGAGCAGCCAGGCTTTGTAAACTATTGATCTAGGGCAAGTTAAATCAACAAAATAAATAAAACTCACGGCCGGGCGCGGTGGCTCAAGCCTGTAATCCCAGCACTTTGGGAGGCCGAGGCGGGCGGATCACGAGGTCAGGAGATCGAGACCATCCTGGCTAACACGGTGAAACCCCGTCTCTACTAAAAAATACAAAAAAACTAGCCGGGCGAGGTGGCGGGCACCTGTAATCCCAGCTGCTCGGGAGGCTGAGGCAGGAGAATGGCGTAAACCCGGGAGGCGGAGCTTGCAGTGAGCTGAGATCCGGCCACTGCACTCCAGCCTGGGCGACAGAGTGAGACTTCGTCTCAAAAAAAAAAAAACCAAAAAAAAAAAAAAAAACTCACCTAGTTACCAATCAAACTGCATGCCTACAAAAGTACTCTTCCTGAAGACTGGAATCTGCATATATTATTAACACTAAAGGATAAAATTGACATCTCTGAATTCTACTGTGCTTATTTTTAAGGTACTTATAATGATTAAATAAATGTTTACTTAGCTCTCTAATTTACATAGCTTCCTAAACTAAGTAAACTTTTCTTGGCTTCCTATACATATTGAACAAACCAAGAACAACAATGGCAAAACCCTTATGTGTTCACGTGCGGGACAATTACGACTAGTAACAATTATGAACTATAAACATACTTATCAAGAGATTAACGAGAACACATCTTCAATAAAACAAATGGACTGGAGTGCTACAAATCTGAACTACAGAAGAGGTTACTTAGGGTGCATGAGACAACTTCTTTCCAATTTAGTCTTATTTCTCTTATCTCGCCTTTTCAAAACTTGTACACAACCAATACAGGAAGAACAGGCAACATTTCTATCCCACTTGCTGATCATTTTCCCAGGGGAAAACTCTGAATAAACCCACCTTAGATAGGAAGATAAGCAGAAAAGAGCTAATTAAATCTATCGATCGAAATATATGTAAATAAAAATCTATATATATGCAAATAAAAAAATATATATAATATATATATATAAGCTCAGGAAAAAAAGTTATCACATTGAACTTTTGTGTTTAGTTACCCATCCAGAAAGGTTTTGTGGCACAGTGATATATTCCAAAATGCTTTGAGACTAGGGAAAAGATAGCTGCTTGCCTCCAAAAGTTTGGGATTATGTTTAGGCAGTTATCTTATATGAACACCACTAAATTTGAACAGGTCTGGTTCTCTAGGGTTGAGGTACAAAGTGCCTGAAGAAAATTATCACAGTAAGAGAAGGCATAGCTTTTTAGAGGAGGCTATTTAAGGGAAAAATGATGACCTCAGCTAAACAGGAACTTGGCTTTTCTACATCTGTATGTGAGAAGGAATAAACTTGAGGTCTGAGAGAGAAAGTTGGAGGAGTAGGAAAAAAGTACACAGGGGAACAAAGAGGACAAATTATTAGACAGCGAGAATACTGAGTAAGCAGTTTCCATCAGTAGGAGAGAATTACCAATTAAGTAAGCAACTCAAAGTTGTGATTAGACAGGATGGATGTTTTACAAATATTTGCTAACTAGCATATGAGTATTAAAACTAGGTAAACACTGTATTCCAATTAAATCTAGTTTGACCTGTAATTCTAGTTTATTAAACCTTTTCTGGGGCTTTATTTTTCAGCCTTTTCATATCTGCAGGTATTCTCTAACATATTTTCCAGATTTTCATGTCTTTACATTTGCTTAGAAAGATAATTATACAAAATGCTTAGATTTTAGTTAAATCTAGATTCTATTTAGGAAAAAACTCACATTTAACAAGATTAGGTTTTTCTATAAAAAGCATGAGTTATTCCAAAATAAATTATTTCTTCTTCATAACTTAGCTTTACAACCAAACATACCACTTGAGGAAAGTGCATCTAATATAGTTTGCCTGCTCAGTGTCTCAACTTTCCTTTCCAATGTCTTAAGATTTTGCCCTTTTTTTCTGATACCCTAAAAGTGCACACAATTCATAACTTAAGTTAGTGGATAAGAAAAAGATTAGTGTCCAGTCTTAAGGAGAGAGTGGTCTCTAATAATGGTATTATTCTAACACTTCTAGAAGGAAAAATGTATTACAGTGTATAAAGAAATCACCAAGAAATAGCACTATACAGAATATTTTCCTCAATACAGAAGTCATTTACTATTGTACACTTGTAAGAAGCGGCAATAAGACACTCTATCATTTAATATTACATTGTTTATATACAACTTTTTGTTCTCAAAACTACTTTGACATTCCATTTAGTTTTTTACAGTGCTTTTTCTGAAAAGGTGCAAGTGACAAAAGAAAAGAAAGAACTATTTCAAACACAAATATTAAACATTTAATGGGATATGGCGGAATAAGCACTGCAAGTCAAGAGACCTGTTTCTAATCCCAGCTTTGCCTGTAACTAGCTATGTGACTTCATATGAGTCACTAAATTGCTTCTTAAATTGTAAAGAAAGTAGTTTAGTGTTTAAATCTGAATTTCTAAAAATCCACTACAATTAAGGTATTTTCAAATATTACATTATAATAACAGCCCAATTAAACGTAAGTCATTTTGCCATATGTGTCTAGTTCTTCACTTTTGTCTCAATTTGACCTGAAGCCTGGATCACTTAGCCTGCACACTCAAGACGCACTCTGGAGCAAGAGGGACTAGGGAAAGATTCTTTTAAGATGGGATGATGCTGAGCAGGTTAGGCAGTTAGGAATTAATGCATATTCAAATAAGGCACAATGAAGAAGAAATCTGCTTCGATGGGGAAATACATTGCAACAAGATTTGAGGGAGACCTTGCGCTCAGACTGTCAGGTAACCACACCTTCCACCCTTCAAACTCTATTCTCCCAGTGGAATCCAAAGCAGTCTCCAGTTCCGGGTTCCCAACCAATCGCATCAAGCCACAACAGAGGGTTCTGCCAACCTGGGCACCGCTTCAGGGATCTAGATAGAGTGAGATTCACACAACCCTAGCACCTGTCGATCTCACACTCTTCCCAAATGGAGAGGGTGGGAAGGAATGCTAGGTCTATGCTTGGTCTTTTCCGATTCAAGCTACCACCAGGTCCACTAGCCGTCGAAACTGAAAACCCCGGACTTTGGGGAGAAGGGGAAGCTCCTACGCCGCGACCCTCCCACGTATCCCTCCCTCAGGGCTAATTCTCCCGTTCTCCCCCGACCCTGGTTTCTCAGGCCTCGGGGACCCCGTGCCTGGAAGCCGACAGACGGATGGCGAGAGTGAAAGCAGCGGGGGAGGGTGCACTCCAAAACACTGGAGGAAAAAACGGGAAAGCAGGGGCAGGGGTAGCAGTGTTCTCCCCGGGCGAGGGCGGGAGGCCGTTCGTGAGTCTGTCGATGGGTCTGTCATTCCCTCACTCACCAGGAGCAGAAGGGAGCATCTGAGGTCGGGTAAGGATAGGAAGACGGCTGGATGCATGGTAACGCTGGGCTCCGCGGCAGGGACAGGCGCTGGCGGCTGGGACTGGGCTGGGTTGGGTTGGGTTAGGAAAGGGCTGGGCTCCAGGAGCCGGCGGCAGCGGTGGATTCTCCAAGCAGCCGCACCTCGTCCTCTCGACCCGGGCTCCAGCGGCGAACACCCGGGACAACTTCCAGAGAGGCCTCTCACACCCTCACTTCCGGGTCCTGCCCACCTCGGTGCACTCCGGGAAATGTAGTCCTGCACTAGCCTCACCCCGCACGCCGTTGGTCATCTAGAACTTCCTTTCCCATTGGGCTCTCGGCCCAGGTCCACCGAGTCCTCTACGCGCTGGGGCCTGTGGGATAGAAGGGCTGAGGGCGGGCGTACGCAGTGCTTCAGAGGATGGGAACTGCAATTCCCAGAAGGGTGTGCGGCCGAAAGCCTCGGGCGGCCTTCTGAGGGTCTCTGCTAGCTTCAGCGTCGTGGGGTCTGACCTGGCTGGGTGTAGTGTCCCGGCCTGGCAGGAGGGGCGGCCCGGTCCGGGTCGCACCTCCTGGAGCCGTCCCCGGGACGTCAGTCCTGGAGGAGGCGAGGGTGAGTAGGAGGGGGCCTGGCTGGGGAGGCTCGGATCGATTGGTCTGCACCGCCTTGGCCTTTGCTGCAGACTCACGGCCTTCCTGGCCTAGGCTGTGGCCTGAGCCTCTATCATTGGCCTCCTCGCCCGCTACCTCTTCTTTCTGCTCTAATTCCTGCATTATTAAAGTCAGAGCCACCACTCGGGGCCTCAGCTGAATGAGTCAATGACTTATCCCTAATTGTCTCTGAGGGCTCCTGTAAGGAATAAGTGTGGTAAGGGATGGGATAGCACGTCGTAAACTGGAAAACTGCGTGAGTGATTGCTGCTGAGGCGTGGATCGCTCCTCCAGTATAATTACGAAATTCCTTAGCAAAGCAGTCGAGGATCTTAACCTGGCCCCAAGTAGCTCTGCGGTTCTTCTGCAAACACCTGAGGTCCAGGAGCCCACGCGATCTCTTCTTAGTACCCAGGAGGCACACTGTGCTTTTGTGGTTCTCCCCACTCCCGCCTTTGCTCCAGCTTTCTTGCTGCCTGGAATGGCCTTTCCGCGTTCTCTCTCTGGAATGCTATCTTAAATGTCACCATCTCTGAGAACTTCCCGACCAACCAACCCTTTAGTCCTAATCAAAATTACTGTTCCTATGAGTGTGACTGCAGTACCTCTAGTTTTGTACGTTTACAATTAGAGCCTTTATTACACGGGCTTGTATAATTAGGCAAGGTTGATGACACTTTTGCATTTTATAGCACTTTAACAGAGTGGTTTTGATTTTTATCTATAAAAAATGATTTATATTTTTTTAAAGGAGCAAAAAATACATTTTTTCTTAAGAAAAAAAAACTAGATAATGGCTTTCTCAGGGTGACAAAATATAGACAGTGGCAGAACTAATACTCTTACCAAGGTTGCCTGACTCCTAGACTAGTGCTCCTATCTCTTGTCCACGCCCCTGACAGAGTCCAAAGAGTGTTGAAATGGGAAATTTTAAAAGAGCAGAGACTCATAAGTATGAACTCATTATTCAAGAAATTAAACTTTGATCCTGCTCACTTTTTGGACTTAGCACTCAGCCTGTGACCTTTCATCCAACAAACATCTACTGAGTACCTGTTATATACCTGTTACTGTGCTAAGAATTATGAAGTAAAAAGTGTATATGTATATATATATACACACACACACACATATAAAAAACAGAGATCACATTTTTAGTGTGTTTTTCAAAGGATGTAAAGAAATTTTTTTGTGGTTCTGATGTGCCTAAAACTCTGATCACTTAGAATGGAAAATGACAGGTCTTAGAGTTTAGAACAGTGCCTAGCACATAGTTGTCACTCAGCTTGTTGAATGAACAAATGTGAACGTGGTCCACCCTTATTATTTTTTGCATTTTACAGAAACCCAGAAAGCTGATGTAGCCTGGGGACACACTGCTGATTATAAATATAACTGGGCCTAGAACCCAAGTACGGTTACTCCCCTCCCATGTTTTCACCTCCACCTCTATTTTGTAGCTTCTCTCAAGTACCCTTAATGTAATCCTGGATATGACAGTAGTTCTCCTGACATGACTGTTACACTCATACATGACCGAGGTGTCTCACAACACCCTCTTCCTTCGTATTTTCTGCCAGTACCTTAACTCAAATCGTCAGCAAAATAAAGACAGAGAGAGCTGTCCTTTACCATAATTAAGAAAGTATTAATATGTTCTCTCAAGGGCAGAATTTGAACCAATAATCCTTGTCAATGACAGGACAAATACCAGCTCATCCATTATAAATTTATCTTAGAAAACTCCCAGATCCTCAGGAGTAACAGCGATTGGCGTGACCTGCTTTTTGGTGAAATCAGAAAAGCACTTGCATACCCTCGTGGCAGCAATTAACTGGAGCTGGTTAACAGCTGCTCCCTTTAGATAAGTACATGTGCTCGAGTTTACCGTGATTCTGACTGCCTACGTTTCTAATAGTTGTTACCTCTCTGGTCCTTGTAGGCATTCAACTTTGGAACTTTGATAAAGCAGCTTTAGGGGTTTAGGAAGGATGTTTAAGATCACTGATGCAACTATTCCTGTTTCCTATCAGATATTTGAATTCTTGCTGCATTTCTGTCATAGTCCAGTCTCTGCTTTCTTAAACACTCCTGTGATAGGGATCTCACTATCTTCCTATGCAGCTGATAATTTTTTTTTTTTGAGACAGGGTATCTGTCTGTCACCCAGGCTGGAGTGCACTGGCACGATCTTGGCTCACTGCAACCTCCATCCACCTCCCAGGTTCAAGCAGTTCTCCCATTTCAGCCTCCTGAGTAGCTAGGATTACAGGTGTGTGCCACCACAGCCCAGCTAATTTTTGTATTTTCAGTAGGCACGGGGTTTCACCATATTGGTCAGGCTGGTTTCTCAAACTCCTGTCATATGTTTTTAAAAGGTTCTTACAAGCTCCGTGAGACTACCAGTCAGAACAAAATTGTCCTTATTGAAATGTGGTTCATCTTAGTGATATGATGTTCCAAGCAAGATCTTATGGTTAAGACCTCAATCTAGGTATATTTTCCTGGTGGACCAAGGAGAGAACAAATAAAAATTTCACTTTTTGTGGGAATGAGGGAAAGAACTAGGTACCTTTTAATTTAGTACTCAGCCAGGTGTGATGGCACATGCCTGAAGTCCCAGCTATTCAGGTGGCTGAGGAGGGAGGATTGCTTAACTCAGGAGTTTCAGGCTGTAGTGCGCTATGCCATTCGAGTGTCCACTTTAAGTTTGGCATCAATATGGTGATCTCCCAGAAGTGGAAGACCACCAGGATGCCTAAGAAGGAGTGAACTGGTCCAGGTCAAAACTCCTATGCTGATCGTAGTGGGATTGCGCCTGTGAATAGCCACTGCCCTCCAGCCTAGGTAACATAGCGAGATCCCATCTCTTTAAAAAAATTTTTTTAACTAATTTTTTTTTTTTCAGATGGAGCCTTGCTCTGTTGCCCAGGCTGGAGTGCAATGGCACGATCTCGGCTCACTGCAGCCTCCACCTCCGAGGTCCAAGCAATTCTCTTGCCTCAGCTTCCTGAATAGCTGGGATTAAGGGCGCGCACCACCACGCCCAGCTAATTTTTGTATTTTTAGTAGAGACAGGGTTTTGCCATGTTGGCCATGCTGGTCTCAAACTCCTGACCTCGGGTGATCTGCCCGCCTTGGCCTCCCAAAGTGCTGGGATTACAGGCATGAGCCAGCACACCCGGCCTTAGCTAATTTTTAAATTTTTTTCTGAGACAGGGTCTCAACCTGTCGCCCAGTCTGGAGGGCAATGGTGTGATCTCAGCTCACTGCAAACTCTGTTTCTCAGGTTCAAGCAAAACTCCCACCTCAGCCTCCCGAGTAGCTAGGATTACAGTGTGTGCACCATGCTCTCCTGATTTTTAAAAACTTTTGGTAGGCAGGGCATGGTGATCTCATGCCTGTAATCCCAGCACTTTGGGATGCCAAGGTGGGCAGATCACTTGAGGTCAAGAGTTCGAGACCAGCCTGGCCAACATGGTGAAACCCCATCTCTACTAAAAAATACAAAAATTAGCCGGATGTGGTGACAGGTGCCTATAATCCCAGCTACTGAGGAGGCTGAGGCAGGAGAATTGCTTAAGCCCTGGAGGCAGAGGGTGCAATGAGCTGACATTGCACCACTGCACTCTAGCCTGGGTGACAGAACAAGACCCTGTCTCGAAAAGACTAGAGGGGAGGAAAGGGGAGGGGAAGAAAGGGGAGGCGAGGGGAGGGAACGGGAGGGGAGGGGTGATGAGGGAAGGGGACAGGATGGGATTTGTAGAAATGAGGTCTCACTATATTGCCCAGGCTGGTCTCAAACTCCTGGGCTCAAGAAATTCTCCTGTCTTGGCCTCACAAAGTGCTGGGATTACAGGCATGAGTCACCATGCCCAGCCCTAATTAATTTTTTTTAAGTTTATTTAGTGCTTAAATCCAGCTAATTCTGACTTCAAAATTAAGTTTATGTTATACTCTTTTTGTGGATCAGGCTCACTTTTATTCCCAATATCAATTCTAATGTTTAATATTATGTGGCATCATATTACTTGTATTAACTTAGATTGTGTGGCATCATATTGCTTGTGTCACTGTAACCCTGAGCCCTGTGCCTAATGTTAATTATTGTCTTTGTTTTTTTCCTCAGATAGTCCCTAAGAAGAGTCCTAGAAGCACCTACCCTCTCATTTTACAGATGAGCAGATGAGCAACTTGTACAGAGATCACCTAATTTGCCACCTAATGCCAATTCTAGGACTAGGACTGTAGCTTTTTTTCTTTTGAGACAGGTCTCACTAAGATAGACAGCCTCACTATCTTGCCCAGGCTGGTCTCAAACTTCTGGCCTCAAGCAATCCTCCTGTGTTGGCCTCCCAAACCGCTAGTATTAAAGACATGTGCCACTACACTCAGCCAGGACTATAGATTTTTCTAATCCTAGTCAAATATTTCTAGTAAACCATATTTATAAAATATCCACTTGAAACTGATGAGACAGGTTTCAGAAATGTTTGCTCCCTGCGCTCATTGTCTGAATCATTGTTTCAGGTTGCTCCAATTGCTAAGAAAACTATGAATAAGTCAGAGAACCTGCTGTTTGCTGGTTCCTCATTAGCATCACAAGTCCATGCTGCTGCCGTTAACGGAGATAAGGGTGCTCTACAGAGGCTCATCGCAGGTAAGCAGTCCCCTTAAGAACAGAAACTTTAAAAGCAACTGTTTGTCCTGAGGAAGTTTGTTAATGTTAGTTTTAATTTGCAGTGTTCTCATACATTTTAATGGAAATATGTTATTATATATATTTTCTTCCGACACATGAACAAGAAAGAAATTAAGTCCTAAAACTTAAAAATATGGGTTAGGATTAGGTGAAAAGTACTTTAGAAATTTCTATGTATTTAGCACTAAATCTAGATAGGTATTCTAAAGTACTAAGGGAACAAATTCATCTTTATGTTAACAGAGATCTAGAATGAGACAGTGGATAATCTTTTAACATTTAATATATACCCAAAGTATTAAAGTTTAAAAATAATTTAATTTTTAATGATTTAAAATTGATTCAATGTTTCCCCTGTCATTTGCGTGTATAAATGATATATAGACAGGTCCAATGTAAGAGTTCTAGAAGAGAGAACAAAGAATGGTTAAGAATTTTCTAGAACTTTAGCTTCCTGCTAAAACAGAGCAAAGATCTGTCTTTCTATCATAAATCCAGATATTCACAAGTTGCAAATCCCAAAGAGAATACAATAAAAATGTATTATTTGTAATCTTTATTCACACTAGTGTCTGGTGACATCATGATTGACAACTCGGGCTACCAAATAAAGTCCAAATTACTTGAACTTTCATACCTGTTCCTTCAGACTTTTTTACCCTACATTTGCAGTTTCTCCAGGAACTTCTTCTGGTGTACCGTAACCTCTGGCTAAGCTAAAGATTACTTCTATTTCCCAATAAGCCATGAATTTTGTCTCATTTTCTCTATATGTTCTGTTCCCCTACCTCTTTTCTATCTGCCACTCTGTTACCTTCTTCTGTGCTAAACAAACTCCACTCATCTTTAAAGACAAAACTATTTTATCACACGCTCTGTGAAGATTTCTCTTCCTCTGCTTATTCTTACTTTACCTCAGCTATCTACATTCACTCGAACTCGACATTTTCTACCACCTCCAAATCACTCAAACATTCTACCATTCAACTAAAACTCCTTTATTTTCAGCTCACTTGCTGATGACAAACAACAATTTTCCATGCTCACTGAGACCTCCAATCCACTAGCTTCTCTAGTTTTGACCATCAGTTTTCCTTCTGCCTTTTCCTTCCTCACTACTCAGTCTTGATTCTATGTGTGTTATTAAAATCCTTCTCTTGGAAAAATTACATTTTTTTTTTTTTTGCCTTCTGTTGTACTTGACTGTTGCAATCCCAACTCTGGATGTACCAAACCTATCTTGCTAAGAGCAGTTGAATCCAGCTGAAAGACTGATAGCACCCCAAATTCATGATTACCCACTTCAAATAGGTACTCAGCACTTACTGCTTATCATACCACATTTTTTCCATAATGAATGTTTCATACCTCTCACTCTACCAAATCCTCTGACTGCCAGTTCCCCCTCCTTTCATTCTCTTTAATGCACTAGGCTTACTAGAGGAAATGAAGACATTAAGTAGGAACTCCCTTGTCTTTCAGCGTGATATCTACAAATCTACCTCCATCTGTACCCATCTTCTCTCTTCATCTTACTGCTAAAACAGAGCAAAGATCCGTCTTTCTGTTAAAGGCCAGTTCTTCCACACCTGCTGTGTATTCCATCCCTTCCTGTCTTCTCAGGGACATTGCTTCTTTTTTTCTCCCTCTGACTACTATATCTTCAACCTTTCTTCTATGCTAAATTCTTTCCGTCAACACTTAAATGTGCTTAATTGTTTCCATTATTTAAAAATCCCATCTCTGTTTCTTCAACTCCCTCTAGGTATTGCCATTCTCAACTTTCCCTCATGACTGCATTAGTGCACAGGCTAAACTGATACAACCATGACTTAAATAAAATAGAAGTATATTTCATTTTCATAATATTGCAATCCCAACTCTGGATGGACCAAACCTGTCTTCCTGGCAACTACTAAGCAGTTGAACCCAGCTGTGTAATAGTACACAGCTATGTGGGCAGAGTAGGTTAGATGGATAACTCCATTTTACAAAACCATCAGGTATGCTGCTGGTCCTTGGCTCTTCCATTCTCAACATGATGCTTCTATTTCTGGGTCAAAGGCAGATATGTTCATTATAGTGATAGCCCAGTCAGCAGGAAGGGGAAAGAGAGAGCACAGGGAAAGCAATTTGTCATTAAGGAGGTAGACTAGACTTAGACCACAAAGCCACACCTAGAACAAAAGAAGCTGAAAAAAAAAAAAAAGTCTTGCCCTGGATGGTATCATGCCCAGCTAAAACTCACAGTGCTCAATTTCTTTTTTTTTTTTTAATTATACTTTAAGTTCTAGGGTACATGTGCACACCTGCAGGTTTGTTACATATGTATACATGTGCCATGTTGGTGTGCTGCACCCATCAACTCGTCAGCACCCATCAACTCGTCATTTACATCAGGTATAACTCCCAATGCCATCCCTTCCCCCTCCCCACTCCTCACAATAGGCCCTGGTGTGTGATGTTCCCCTTCCCGTGTCCAAGTGATCTCATTGTTCAATTCCCACCTATGAGTGAGAACATGCGGTGTTTGGTTTTCTGTTCTTGCGATAGTTTGCTGAGAATGATGGTTTCCAGCTGCATCCATGTCCCTACAAAGGACACAAACTCATCCTTTTTTATGGCTGCATAGTATTCCATGGTGTATATGTGCCACATTTTCTTAATCCAGTCTGTCACTGATGGACATTTGGGTTGATTCCAAGTCTTTGCTATTGTGAATAGTGCCGCAATAAACATACGTGTGCATGTGTCTTTATAGCAGCATGATTTATAATCCTTTGGGTATATACCCAGTAATGGGATGGCTGGGTCATATGGTACATCTAGTTCTAGATCCTTGAGGAATCGCCATACTGTTTTCCATAATGGTTGAACTAGTTTACAATCCCACCAACAGTGTAAAAGTGTTCCTATTTCTCCACATCCTCTCCAGCACCTGTTGTTTCCTGACTTTTTAATGATCGCCATTCTAACTGGTGTGAGATGGTATCTCATTGTGGTTTTGATTTGCATTTCTCTGATGGCCAGTGATGATGAGCATTTTTTCATGTGTCTGTTGGCTGTATGAATGTCTTCTTTTGAGAAATGTCTGTTCATATCCTTTGCCCACTTTTTGATGGGGTTGTTTGTTTTTTTCTTGTAAATTTGTTTGAGTTCTTTGTAGGTTCTGGATATTAGCCCTTTGTCAGAAGAGTAGATTGCAAAAATGTTCTCCCATTCTGTAGGTTGCCTGTTCACTCTGATGGTAGTTTCTTTTGCTGTGCAGAAGCTCTTTAGTTTAATGAGATCCCATTTGTCAATTTTGGCTTTTGCTGCCGTTGCTTTTGGTGTTTTAGACATGAAGTCTTTGCCCATGCCTATGTCCTGAATGGTACTACCTAGGTTTTCCTCTAGGGTTTTTATGGTATTAGGTCTAACATTTAAGTCTCTAATCGATCTTAAATTAATTTTCGTATAAGGAGTAAGAGCTTTCTACTTATGGCTAGCCAATTTTCCCAGCACCATTTATTAAATAGGGAATCCTTTCCCCATTTCTTGTTTCTCTCAGATTTGTCAAAGATCAGATGGCTGTAGATGTGTGGTATTATTTCTGAGGACTCTGTTCTTTTCCATTGGTCTATATCTCTGTTTTGGTACCAGTACCATGCTGTTTTGGTTACTGTAGCCTTGTAGTATAGTTTGAAGTCAGGTAGCGTGATGCCTCCAGCTTTGTTCTTTTGACTTAGGATTGTCTTGGAGATGCGGGCTCTTTTTTGGTTCCATATGAACTTTAAAGCAGTTTTTTCCAATTCTGTGAAGAAACTCATTGGTAGCTTGATGGGGATGGCATTGAATCTATAAATAACCTTGGGCAGTATGGCCATTTTCACGATATTAATTCTTCCTATCCATGAGCATGGTATGTTCTTCCATTTGGATACCCTCTCTCACCACTCCTATTCAACATAGTGTTGGAAGTTCTGGCTGGGGCAATCAGGCAAGAGAAAGAAATCAAGGGTATTCAGTTAGGAAAAGAAGAAGTCAAATTGTCCCTCTTTGCAGATGACATGATTGTATATTTAGAAAACCCCATTGTCTCAGCCCAAAATCTCCTTAAGCTGATAAGCAACTTCAGCAAAGTCTCAGGATACAAAATTAGTGTGCAAAAATCACAAGCATTCTTATACACCAGTAACAGACAAACAGAGAGCCAAATCATGAATGAACTTCCATTCACAATTGCTTCAAAGAGAATAAAATACCTAGGAATCCAACTTACAAGGGATGTAAAGGACCTCTTCAAGGAGAACTACAAACCACTGCTCAGTGAAATAAAAGAGGACACATTGGCAGAATTCTTTTTTTTTTTTTTTTTTTTTTTTTTGAGAGGGAGTCTCGCTCTGTCACCCAGGCTGGAGTGCAGTAGTGCGATCTCGGCTTCACTGCAAGCTCCACCTCCTGGGTTCACGCCATTTTCCTGCCTCAGGCTCTCGAGTAGCTGGGACTACAGGCGCCTGCCACCACGCCTGGCTAATTTTTTTGCATTTTTAGTAGAGACAGGGTTTCACCGTGTTAGCCAGAATGGTCTCGATCTCCTGATCTGGTGATTTGCCTGCCTCGGCCTCCCAAAGTAAGTGCTGGAATCACAGGCATGAGCCACCGCACCTGGCCCAGAATTCACTTTTTTAAAGGTATTTAAATATGTCAACTTTATATGCATATTTATTTGTTACTGAATATTGAAAAAATAACGTGTTGGAATTTCCTTTTAATATAATTCAAATTTTTAAAAATCAGAAAATCTAATTAGTTATGCTCTAGTCAAACTGCTCAATGTTTTCTTTTCATTCTTTCCATACAAGTTACCTTGCTTCAAATTCTAGATGTTGGGATTCATCTCACTGACTTAGGTTCTAAAACATATGGGAGCCCTGTGTGATGGCTTATGCCTGTAATCCCAGCACTTTGGGAGGCCGAGGCAGATAGATCACTTGAGCTTAAGAGTTCAAGACCAGCCCGGGCAACATGACAAAACCCTGTCTTTGCAAAAAAAATGCAAAAATTAGCCAATGCAGTGCATACGCCTGTAGTCCTAGCTACTCAGGAGGCTGAGACAGGAGAACTGCTTGAGCCCAGGAGGCAGAGGCTGCAATGAGCCGAGATCACAATATTGCACTCCAGCCTGGGCAACGGGAGTGAAACTCTATCTCAAAAAATTAATTAACTAATTGATAAAAATAAAACACGCGAGAATACTTCAGACTTATTGGTGCTGCTTTGGGTTCAAATCAAAAAGTAGAGCTAAAGTATATTCAAATACATTCAAACTTACACAGATTCCTTATAAATTACTGCTATCAAGAAGGAAAAGATACAAGAAGAAGAAGACATAACTCATCATAGGTTATCAAAATTATTGGTATACCGTCTACCCTAGCATAGACTGCTGCATAAAAATGCCAGCAAGAAAGAAAAGTGCAAGAATAAAGTTTATGACTAAATCAGCTCATTGTCATAATTTCCTATTCTAGCATTCTCAGAAGGTTCCCATCTATGATACATGTGGAAACTGCAGCCACATTTGAATGGTTCAATTCTTGATTCATTCTGAACCCTCTTAGGCCCAATATTTGTTAGCTCTCATTTAAGCTGAGAAAAAGCTGTTGAGTAACAGGTATCCCAGTTTTACCATCCTTTCTTTCCAAGCAGATAACAATGTCCTTATTCCTCTCCTCCTGTAAGGCAAACCATCTCTGATGTCCTGGAAGGTCTTGACTTTTCTTTCCTGTTGTTGGGGTGAACCTTCCAGTGGAGGGGAAGGGAATGTTTTTCTTTCCTGTTGTTGGGGTGAACCTTCCAGTGGAGGGGAAGGGAATTTGGTACCTGGGTGGAGAATCAAGTTATCAAGGTTCTTTATTAACGTTTTGGAGCAGAAGTTATGAGAGGCCTCTGAATTATCCTGGGAATCTTTCGTTGGTGAGCATGTGTGAAGACTCTGGGATCAAGGTGCACATTTGTGATGAGTCAATCAATGGTCTAGTCATAGCTCTAAGCTCCTCCTGGATCTTGAGTCCCAGCAGAATGTGTTGCTGAACTCTCAAATTGCTACAAGGTACCCTGGAAAGAACTATGTAGCCCAGAAAGAGCCTGAAAACCTAAACTCCATCAAATAGAGGTGCACGAGTTGACTACAGTTTTTGTATGTGTGTACAATTTTAAAATTCATGGCACTTTGCTTCTCCAAGGCCAGCAGGAAAGTGTCTCTGCTGCTTCAAATCTTTCCAATTTCTACCTCTGACCTCTAGACACTCTTTTGAAAGGCTCACCTGATTAGATCAAAGCAACCCAAACTAATCTCTCTTGATTAACTTGAAGTTAAATGATTAAGAGACAATTACATCCGCAAAATCCCTTCACATTTACCACATAACAAAACCTAATCATGGGAGTGACATCGTAGTTCTGCCCACACTCAAGAGGAGGGGGCCATACAGGGCATGTATACCAGGGGCTGGAAGTCTTGAATGCCATCTTAGAATTATCCTACCACAAGTACTGTTGAGAGTATCTACATCTTAAACGGATTTTGAAGGAGTATATCTTCCAAGGAATTTGTCCATTTCACTTAAATTGTGAGTTTGTAGCTTATGACATTTTCTTATTTGCCTTTTAATATCTGCGGGCTTTGTAATGATATCATTCTTGATATTGGGAATTTATGTCTGCTCTGTTTTTAATGATCAATCTGATTAGAGATTTATTAATTTAATTTTCCAAGAACCAACTTTTAGCTTCATTGATTTTCTCTGTTTCTTTCTGATTTTAATGTAATTGCTCTCTGTTCTTATTTTTCTTATGTACTTCCTTCTGCTTGTTTTGGGTTAAATTTGCTCTTCTGTTTTAGTGTTCTAAGGTAGAAGCATAGATAATTGATTTGAAACTATTCTTCTATTCTAATTAAAAGCATTCATTACTATATATTTCCTTCTAAGCTTCCTTCATGTGTGGTTCAAGAACCTTACAACAATATGTTTTTATTAATTTAATCATGCTTTTTAATTTCCCTTGAGATTTTCTCTTTAACCCATGGATTATCTTAAATATTTTCTATTTCCTGTTATCATTCTGTTATTGATTTCTAGTTTAATTACATTGTCATCAGATAATACACTTTGTATGACTTTAGTTCTTTAAATCTGTTGGTGTTCATTTATGACCCAGTACATTGTATATTTTGGTGAAGGTCCCATGGGTGTTTTGAAAGACTGTATTCCTGGCTGTCATTAGATGAAGTGTTAAATAAATAACAGTTAGATCCTGTTGCTTTATTTCAGGGTTCAGTTCTTCTGTGTCCTTACTGATTTTCATTTTAGTGATTCTAGCAATTACTGAGAGAAGAGTGTTGAAGTTACCAATTATAATTGTGTTTTCGAGTGTTTCTGTTCTATCAGTTTTTGCTGCCTGTGTTTTGAAGCTCCGTGATTTAGTACATATACATTTAGGAATTTTATGTATTCTTGGTAAATTGACCCTTTTATTGTTATATAATATCTCTATTTTTTTCTGGTAATTGTCTTTTCTCTAAAGTTTACCTTATTAGCTATTAATATACTTAACTCCAGCTTTCATTTCTTTAGTATTTGTTTATTACAGTTTTGCTCATTCTTTTACTTTTAACCTCCTATGTTATTGTATTTTAAGTGAGTTTTTTATAAATAGCATATAATTGAGTCTTCTTTTTTATCTCAGCCTTTTTATTGGTGCGTTTACACCATTTACATTTAATGTAATTATGAATGTTAAGATTTAAGATTTCTAATTTATTGTGTTGAACACTGCATGTTCCTTCTATTTTTCATTCCTGTCCTTTCCATTTCTTGAATATTTTTAGTATTCCATTTTAATTTATATATGGTAGAGTTTTTTGTAATGCTTTATTAAGATATAATTCACATACCCTACAATTCAAAATTTAAAATGTACAACTGAGTGATTTTGTATATTCAGTGTTGGGCAAACATCACCACAAATGATATTAGAACACTTTCATTACCCCACAAAGAAACCCTTCACCCTTTGGCTGTTACTCTTCAAATTTGTGCCCAACCCCCAGTCCTAGGCAACTACTCATCTACTTTCTGTCTCTGTAGATATGCCAGTGCCAGATATTTCACATAAATATATAATATGTGGTATTTTTTGACTGGCTCCTTTCACTTAGCATGTTTTCAGGGTTCATCTATGTTGAGCATATATTAGACCTTCATTCCTTTTGCTGAATAATATTCCACTGTAGAGGTATACAACATTTTGTTTAGCCATTCGTCAGTTGATGAACAGCTTATGGATACTTGCATTATTTCCACCTTTTGGCTGTCATGAATAATACTGCAATGGATATTTGTGTACCAGTTTTTGTGTGGACATATGTCTTCATTTCTCTTGGGTATATACTTGGGAGTGGAATTGCTGGGTCAAATGGTTACTTAATGTTTTGAGGAACTTCCAGAATATTTTCCAAAGTGACTGCACCATTTTAGATTCCCACCAGTAGTATATGAGGGTTTTGATTTCTCCATATTCTCATTAATACTTGTTATTATGTATCTTTTTTTATTATAACCATCCTAGTGTATGTGAAGTGGTATCTTATATTGTGGTTTTTATTCTGTTATCCAGGCTGGGATGTAGTGGTGCAATCTCAGCTCACTGCAACCTCCACCTCCTGGGTTCAGGTGATTCTCATGCCTCAGCCTCCCAAGTAGCTGGTATTATAGGCATGTGCCACCACCACACCCAGCTAATTTTTGTGTTTTTAGTAGAGACCGGTTTTTGGCATGTTGGCCAGGCTGGTCTCCAACTCCAGGCCTCAAGTGAACCACCCACCTCGGCCTCTCAAAATGTTGGAATTATAGGCATGAGCCACCCTGCTGGGTCTGTATTGTGTTTTTAAATAAATCTCTTTGTATAGTTTGTCTTTGTTGGAGGTTTTTTGTTTACTTGTTTCTGAGTGTGTGTGTGTGTGTGTGTGTGTGTGTGTGTGTGAGAGATCTGGTATTAGAATATGTATAGTTATTTTATCACAGTCTGTGTTTTCCACTTCAAGTGCAATATAGAAGCCTTATCACTAATTAGGTCCCTTTACCCTTCTTTTTGATATCGTTATTTTAAAAATCACCTCTACATAAACTGAGAACCACATCATACAGCAAGGTTATTTTTGCTTTCAATCATGGAAACATAATTCTAAAAATTAAAGAGGGTAAGCCAGGCATGCATTGTAGCCCCAGCTACTCAGGAGGCTGAGGCAGGGAGGATTGCTTGAGCCAAGTCCAGTAGTTCAAGACCAGCCTGGGCAACACAGTGGGACCCTCATTAAAAAAAAAAACAAAGCTAAAGAGGATAAAAACAGTCTATTATTTTTCTCAGATATTTACATTCTGCTGCTCTTTTTTCATTCCTAATGTTCTATTTGTTTCATGAGTGTTCATAGTTGATTGTTGGAGCATTTTTATGAGAGTTGTTTTAAAATTCTTGTCACATAATTCTAATATATCTGTGTCATCACAGTGTCAGTGCCTGTTGATTGTCTTTTCTTGTTTACATTAATATTTTCCAAACTTTTGAGTTGTTTCATAATTTGGTATTATATCTTTGACATTTTCTGTATTATGAGACTCTGGATCTTATTTTAGTAAATGGATAATCTGTCAAGGTTTAGAATGAACATTCTCTTTCGAATTTGTGGTTTCATTTTCAAGTTCGTTTTCAGAGATCTTGCAGGGCTCTTCTGATTTGCCCCACCTCTGGGCTGCTCAGGCCCAGTTAGAACCAAGGCAGTAATCTAACTATAGTTCAATTCTCAGAGCTTTTGCTATCTTGATTCATACCAGTTTCACACATGGGCTGCTCAAAAGTGTCCTGACTTTTTATACCAAAGTGTCCTAACTTTTTATACCAATTTAAAGAGTTACTTCCTCCAACTTTGTCCTCTCTATACTCCTACTCTCCTACTCTCTAGTTGGAAAGGGGTAAAATACTACCTCATTGATATCCTTTGCTTAATTCGGGGCATGGTAGTTTGACAGGGCTCCTCCCAACAGTCTCTATAGTGTCCAGTGGGGAAAAGAGGTACAGTTTCTTTTATTGTATGTGTTTTGAGTACAGCGTAGTCAAATGGTTCACTCGGCAGAGTTACCTGCCTGCCAGTCTTTTTACTAGAGAGAGTAGACTTCTCTTGAGACATTTGGCATCTGTGTGCTTTGGTGCTTCTGGATTATAGGCTACTGTAGCCTATAATTTACTAGATTGGAGGCAAAAGCAAACGAGCAAACAAAAAATGCTTCAGGGAACTTACTACAGGTTGTCTCTCAAATTTCAAAGTTCCTAGTCAAGGCTGCCTTCCCTTCTCCGCCTGTCATTTATTTTGCCTTTTGCCCTGGGGATTTTAGTTGTAATTAGCAGGAGGATGAGGATACTGTGTACTTGCTCTAGCTTGTCATCTTGTCTAGAAAGGGAAATCAACCGTGACTTTTTTTTTTTCTGAGATGGAGTTTTGCTCTCGTTGTCCAGGCTGGAGTTCAACGGCACGATCTTGGTTCACTACAACCTCCACCTCCTGGGTTTAAGCAATTCTCCTGCCTCAGCCTCCTGAGTAGCTGGGATTACAGGCATCTGCCACCACGCCTGGCTAATTTTTGTATTTTTAGTAGAGACAGGGTTTCACCATGTTGGTCAGACTGGTCTTGAACTCCTGACCTCAGGTGATCTGCCCACCTTGGCCTCCCAGAGTGCTGGGATTACAGGTGTGAGCCACCATGCCTGGCCTATGATTCATTTTTGTATCACTCATAAAGCATACCGCAATGCCTAGTGTACAGTTGGCATTAATTAAATATTTGTTTCAAAAGACAAGAGTGAGTGAGGGAGGAACATAAGTAGCTCTGTATCTCAAAATGTTCGTTCAGCATAATATGATTGAGTCATCAGTTTAAATTCTAGCCCCACCTGCTTTCAGTGTGAACATAGACTGGTTACTTAACTACTTTGAGCCTCAGTTTCATATAATATGACAATGGTAATATCTACTTCATAGGATAAGTAAAAATAAGATGATATATTTAATGCATTTAGCACAATGCTTGATAATAAATAGCAAATATAGTTCCTACTTATATTAGTAATAACAATTATCAAATATCACTATCTGTTTCTTGTCCTCATAGGAAACTCTGCTCTTAAAGACAAAGAAGATCAATTTGGGAGAACACCACTTATGTATTGCGTGTTGGCTGACAGATTGGATTGTGCAGATGCTCTCCTGAAGGCAGGAGCAGATGTGAATAAAACTGACCATAGCCAGAGAACAGCCCTCCATCTTGCAGCCCAGAAGGTGAGAAGTAAAATTTCTTTGAAGAGTAAATGTTTTGTGTGATATCTGCTAGTTGATTAGTGAAACTATGCAATGGACAGATAATAAAGTCTCAAGTGCATGACTCATAGATTTTATATATTTTTCTCTAAAAGCTGTCGTTAAGCTACAGAGAGTAAAAGCACAGATAACTATCAGCAGCTGCATTCCAGGTTCCTTGAACAGTAGAATTTATTCTGTGATCTAAAGTTTATTGGAAAAAAAGTGATCAAATTTATATAGACAATGTGATCAAACTATGTTACCAATCTGTGTATAGGGAAAAAATAGAGACCAAAAAGAAGTACTCAAAGATATTAATAGTGGTTAGGTTTAAATTTGGGGAACATATGTGGAATTTTTTTCCTTTTCACGGTTTAAAATTTTTTCCTTAATGAGTGTTACTTTTACTGTAAAAAGTCGAAATCCCAGCCTGGGCAACATAGCGAGACCACATCTCTACAAAAAATTTAAAAATTAGCTGGGCATGGTGGCACACACCTGCAATCCCAGCTACTTGTGGAGCTCAGGTGGGAGGATCACTTGAACCTGGAAGGTTGAGGCTGCAGTGAACTGAGTTCACATCACTGTACTCCATCCTCAATGACAGGGCAAGACCCTGTCTCTAATTAATTAATTTAATTTAATTTAATTTAAAAGGTTGAAATGTCTCTTGAAATATGTGGCATTAAGAGGCATAAAATAAATTTATTTTCTGAATGTATTTTCAACTTTTAAAAATCTAAAACTATGTTGCCAATATCAGTGATTTCACATTTTTAAATGTATTATTAAGAGCTCAGATTTTTAAGATTAAAGCCATCAAACAGATAAAATAGGAAGCTTCTACATTTATTTAAAGACTTATTCACCTAAAAACTGTTTTTCCTCCATAAAATTTTGTTCTATAAAATAGATTTCCAGTCCTGGTATTTTCTTTTTGTTATTTTAGATTTCTGAATTGTTTGAATAAAAAGCAATTAAAATGAGTTAGATCCAGCGGGAACTGTTAGAGTTATTTTCTATTTAAAAATGTGAATCAGATATAGCTAATTAAGGGGTTAGAAAAATACCTTTCATTAGTTGAATGCATAAAAAGAGGCTGACATTGAGTTATACTACTGAATATGCTAGTTATATGCGCTTCTCAGTTGGGTCTGCAGGTTATTTACAAAGTTACTTCTCTTGAATTTGGTTTTTATTATAGTAATTTAAAAAAAAATCTCCCTCATTTTCAATCTGAGTTTTAACTACTGCTCGGATATTTATAACCTTTCATTTAGGCTTGTCAGCTGATGAAATTATTCACTCGAGAAAGGTTAACTCCATTTAACTTGTTATCATAAAAGAGCAAACAGTTCACATTGGGAATAGCCACAAAATTAAGACTTTGATACCCTTCAGATTTTTCATTATGATTGATTTAGGTGTAAAACTCAGCTTCAAAAATGTGAAGTGAAGGAACCTAGCTTAACGGCAAGCAGATTACATGGAACAAGTGAGGATTTCAGTTGATGATCCAACAGTATAACATCCTGTAGAAGTATTATATGACCAAGATGGTTGAAAGAAGAGCAATGTAAAACCAGACTTGTTAGCTGTAATCTTTTCATCAGATACCATGCATTGTTTTCTTTTGTTTTTTTGTTTCTACTTTGATTTTTTTAATTATAAGTTTTTCATAGTATCAAAGAATTAATAGAACTATGATTTATATGGCAGTATTTACATAGTTGATTTCATAACAGATTTCACGTTCTTTCAAGTATTTGATAATTATGCATTTTCTTCCTTTCTCTGTGTTGCTGTTTGTTTTTACATGCATGCCAAAAGCAGTAATGGATCTGAATTTCCAGCAAAGGATAGTAATAATTCTTTAGTATTCTCCTGTGTCCAATCAAATCTGGGCATTGTGTTCGTTCATTTGTGCTTTATACAAAGCACCAGCATTCAGAAATCAAAGATAGTGTATACTATCTTTGATTAAGGAATAAGATAGTAAATGATCTACAAATAATTTTCAAAGAATAACTGGAGATAATATGTCCCAAGGCTGTAATACTCCTTGCCTCCAAACAGACACAAGCACAAATTCTCTTTAGAGAAAACATCTTTACCTTAAACTTCCAGGATTTTCCCATATTAAATAAACCAAACATGAACTGACAATGAAAGATCACCAAACACATAAGGGAGCAATCTACTATGAATAAGAGCAGAAACAACAAACAGATTTAGTCTATGAAAAAATCAGTGATTGGCATCATTAGAGACACAATATAAAATAACCACTGATGGAATGCTTAAAGATATGAAAGAAGAAATCAGCCAATCACAGTGGCTCACACCTGTAATTTCAGCACTTTAGAAAGGCCAGGCAAAAGGCTCTCTTGAGGCTAGGAGTTTGAGACCAGCCAGGGCAACATATAGGGACTCTATTTATTTAAAACAAAAAAATATTAGCTGGGTGTAGTGGCACACACCTGTAGTCCTAGCTCCTTGGGAGGCTGAGGTGGAAGGATTGCTTGAGCCCTGGAGTTTCAGACCAGCCAGGACAACAAAGTGAGACCCTGTCTCAAAAAATATCTATTTTATTTAACATTATAATTAAAAGAAGGAATCTGGCAGGGCGTGGTGGCTCACACCTGTAATCCTAGGACCTTAGGGGGTCAAGATGGGTGGATCACTTGAGGGCAGGAGTTTGAGACCAGCCTGGGCAACATGACAAAGCCCTGTCTCTACTAAATACACACACACACACACACACACACGCAAATTAGTTGGGCATGGTAGTGAGCATGTGTACTCCTAGCTACTTAGGAGGCTGAGGTGGGAGGATCGCTTGAGCCCAGGAAGTCTGCAGTGAGGAGAGATCACACCACTGCACTTCAGCCTGGGGGATTGGAGTGAGACCCTGCCTCAAAAAAAAAATGTAAATACATTAAAAAAAAATTTAAAAAACAAGGAATCAGAAAAATGAGAAACCAACAAGACAGTTTCATAACTAGACATCGATTCTGGCCATAATGGCTTATTTTAAACTAACTTGCCTATCAAAAAAAATCTGTAAAAACTGAATAAAATACTGTATACACTGTTTGAAGGCATTGAGAACAATCAGCACAGGCAGGATCTAAGAGACTATAATCATTCAAAGACGAGAAACACATGAAGTGAGCACCACATTCATCCTGGCCTTTTCTTTATGGCATTTTCCAAATTGGAATGCAAAAGAATACAACCCTAACAGGACGCAGTAGTCTTACTGGGCTGAAGAAACTGAGGCAGAGTTTGGAGATAATAGTGGCTATAACTTGAAGGTCAAAATCCTGGAGAGGAGGAAATTGCAGAGAAGGAATGCAAGAATCTGGATACAAATTCCTCGCAAGTTTTTAGCAGATTGCTAAACTGTGCTTGTATACGGTGGTGCTCTAAGAAACCTAGTATTAAACAACAGCTGGGAGACTAGAGAGCTGAGTAGAGATTGTTTTAAATTATCCTATATTTTCTTTTATGTTTAAATCTCTTAATACATAACATTGATTTTTGTATAGGGATCCATTCTCACTTTAAAGTATATGGATAACTAATTTTCCCAACACAACCTAGTTCATTAATTTTTGGCCATTTAGTATCTGCTCTGTGTCAGTTCCAGGCTTTTGTACTATGAACTCCCTATGCATTTTTTTTTTTTTTTTTTTTTTAATGAGGGATCCTGAATACTAGGGAGCCTTTTGGGAAATTTGAAAATAAAAGTTACATGATCACTGTGTTTTAGGGGGACTAATATGGCAATTAAAGCTACTTTGGAAGCGAAAGAGTGGAGATCCATAGATTGCTATTATAGTTCAGGCCAATAGAGAGGAGTTGGGTTTAAGAGATATATTATGGAGATAGAAGTGTTCATTCAACAAGCATTTGTTGAATATCTACTATGTAGTCATAATTATACAACTAGAGAGAATATGAAAAAAATGAATCACATATGTTAACTTATAGATAGGTGCTCTCAGTACCCGTCCCTATTAAACTTCATTTCCCTTTGCTTAGTGAACCTTCTGATATATTGGATATCAAATATCCTTTCCAAGTATTGTCTGTCCCACTCAATTCTGGTATCCATGAATGCAGAAGTATGCTATTTTTGTCATTATGAACACTCATGTATATGTGTATACATTCATTCATTCAACATGTGTTAAAACTATTATGTAACAGGCATCGTGTTGGGCCTTGGAACACAAAGGTGGACAACATGATTCCTGCTCTTAAGTTGCTTACAAAGATCATGGATGAAGATATTAAATGATAATTAAAGCTGATTGATCTACCTTGTAATACATAAGTGTTTTATAAAATATCTATACCCATAATATATAGTCATTGTTATTACTGACGTGAGAAGACCAAACATTCTCATATATTATTTATTATGTTTTTAGTATTTGTGTGTGTGTGATAGTGAACTATATTATGTTATCTTTTCTTGGGTTCATTAGTGGGAAAAGCTCATATTCCCAAATTGTTTTGCTCCCATCTCTATTTGAGCCCCATTACCTTATATTGTAATTATTGCTTATTTGTCTCTTTTCTACTAGGCTGGAGCCCCAGGCAAGTAGCTCTTTTTGTTTGTTTTTGAATCTGTCTGAATCTAGTAGGTTCTGACATGTCTTGGTTGAATGGATTTTATTTTACTTTTATAGAAAGTCATTACTAATACAAATGCGAGACCTTTTGTTTATTGGAAACATTTATCTACTTTATATATATGTGTGTGGAAAAACTTACTGAGCTGTGCTGCTTGGCTTAGTTATTTTGGCACATGTTCACTTCTCTGGAAACAAATTACTGTTAGTCCAAGAAACTGAAGAAATGGTTTACCCATGAGAATAAAATTAATCTCAATATACTGAACATCTGCACCTAATTTGTTTTTCATTTAGAACCATCAGTTTAATCCAAGAAAGCAATTGATCATAGCTTTTCTGGGCTTCTCACAAAAGATATCTAATTGTTAGAAATGTTTTGCTCCAGGGAGGCTGCTATTTCTCTGACTTCTACAGATACATTTGTTAATAATGATAAAAAAAACTTTAGAAATATTATTATATGTTAATAGTTATGCATGTTTAATCTTCCAATAGGTTTTTTGGCTTCAAGAAGATTAACCCTACCCACTTTGAAAAATTATATCACAGTAAACACAAAAATTAAAGAACCTTCTGGTTGTGGCTGCATTGTCCTTTTTAAAAATTCATAAACAATTCTCAGTTCATCTGTGAAAATTGAATGTTAATTTTCAGTTTTCAAGATATGCTATTTCCATATTAATGATTTACATAAAGGAAAAAGAATACCTCTGAAACTTTTCAGGAACACTTATACCAGGTAACACTATTAGGTTTTCTTATTTTGCACATGCATACACAAACACAACAAACAATCCACACCCCAGTCCCCTTCAACTCTATATTCCCCCTCAGTACATATATAGCTCTACCGTAACTCATCACCACAGTTTATTGGAGATTTTGCTTATCTAGATCTCACCCCCAGTAAAACTATCTGAAGGCAGTGACCATGTCTTACTTGATTTCATAGTTACAGTCCTAGCATAACTTCTGCCACTTAATAAAGACAGTAATTTGTTTAGGGAATACATGAATGAATGAATGAATGAATGAATGAGTAAATGTGAATATCAAATAGATTTAATATGAAGGGCATGGCCTTCAAAACTGTTGAAATTTAAATGAATAATTATATTTATTCCTTTTCAGTATCCACTCCCCGCCTTTACAATTTTGCAATCAGGATTTTTAAAGATTTTCTGTGAGCTTAATTTCTCAATAAATAACACTCTTGTATGCCTCAATTTCTTCATCTATAAAATGGAATAATACATCCTATCATTCTATGTAGGGATGATGAGTCCTTAGCTATAAAGCATTCTGTTTGTTGGAGAAATTTATTCTCAAGGACTACATTATCAATATTATTGCTGTTAGTCACACTACAATGTAGGCGCAAACATCAAATTACTATTTAGAGATCATTAGATGTCAGAGATAGAAAGGCTCTTTGGGATCTTCTTGTCCAGTTTGTCCTTGGATGAGGAAACTGAACTCTACTCCTTTTACATCTCTTCTCTTTATAAATTACTGTACTCACATTCTCTTTGCCTTTGTATATGCCTGGATTTTTTTTTTTTTTTTAATTATCTTAAGCATAGAGATAAGAAAGGAGAACAGGGCCTGGTGCAGTGGCTCACGCCTGTAATCTCAGCACTTTGGGAGGACGAGGCAGGGGGATCACCTGAGGTCAGGAATTTGAGACCAGCCTGGCCAACATGGTGAAACCCCGTCTCTACTAAAAATACAAAAATTAGCTGGACGTGATGGCGCACCTGTAATCCCAGCTACTCGGGAGGCTGAGGCAGAAGAATCGCTTGAACCTAGGAGGTGGAAGTTGCAGTGAGCTGATGATACTGCACCACTGCTCTCCAGCCAGGGCAACAGAGTGAGACTCCATCTCAAAAAAAACAAAAACAAACAAACAAAAAACAATGGAGAACAGAAAAAACATTAGGTACCTAATACCTAGAAGAGATCAAACTGAGCATTTCTTATTTTTGCTTCAGGATTTTTAAACGAAACTATAGATTCACTTGAAAGCTTCCATTTATCTTCCAATACCCTTCTTTCCCTGTCTCCTCAGTCTGCCTTGATTTTGGTGGTTTCAATTCCCATGCATATGTTTCTACCTTTATGTGTGTGTGTGTGTGTGTGTATGTGTACATGTGCACATACACTATTATGCATAAACCATATTATTTTACATCTTTAAATTAATGGTATTATACTGTATGCCATTTACCAGCTTGCTTTTTCAACTTAATATTATGTATTTGAAACTTATTCATGTTGAAACATGTAGCCCTAGTTCCTAAAAGATTATATCCAGGTGCCTAAAAGACACATGAGAAGGTATACAACATCATTACTAATCAGAAGCAAATTAAAACTCCAATGAGTTACCACTACATGACCAGTGGAATGTGTAAAGTAAAAAAGTCTGGCAATCAGTATTGATTGATGGTGAAGATATGGAACAACTGGAGCTCTCCAACATTTTTGTTGAGAATGTAAATTGGTACATTCACTCTCACAAATTATCTGACTATATCTGCCAAAGCTGAACACACACACACATACACACACCCCTCATCTCAATTCATGCTCCCAGCCCAGTTGTAATACCTAAGAAAAATAAATGCCTCCTTCTACCAGAAGACATGTATGAGAATTACATGATAGTTTTATTTAGAAAAGCAGACATTCCTTTTTTTAAATTCTATTTTTCCATAAGTTATTGGGGGTAAAAGTGGTATTTGGTTACATGAGTAAGTTCTCTAGTGAAGATTTGTGAGAACCTGGTGCACCCATTTGTGAGAACCTGGTGCACCCATTTGTGAGAACCATGGTGCAGCCTATGGTATACTGCACCATATTTGTTGTCTTTTATCCCTTGCCCCCCTCCCACTTTTCCCCCCAAGTCCCCAAAGTCCATTGTGTCATTCTTATGCCTTTGCATCCTCATAGCTTAGCTCCCACATATCAGTGAGAACATATGATGTTTGATTTTCCATTCCTGAGTTACTTTACTTAGAATAATAGTTTCTAATCTCATCCAGGTCGTTGCAAATGCTGTTAATTCATTCCTTTTTAAGGCTGAGTAGTATTCCATTGTGTATATCTATACACCAGAGTTTCTTTATCCACTGGTTGATTGATGGGCATTTGGGTTGGTTCCAAAATTTTGCTATTGTGAATTGTGCTGGTATAAACATGTATAAGCAAGTATCTTTTTCGTATAATGACTTCTTTTCCTCTGGGTAGATACCCAGTAATGGGATTGCTGGATCAAATTGTAGTTCTACTTTTAGTTCCTTAAGGAATCTCCACACTGTTTTCCATAGCGGCTGTACTAGTTTACATTCCCACCAGCATTGTAGAAGTGTTCCCTGATCACCCCATCCACACCAACATCTACTGTTTTTTTATTCTTTGATTACGGCCATTCTTAAAGGAGTAAGATGGTATTGCATTGTGGTTCTGATTTGCATTTCCCTGATCATTAGTGATGTAAAGCATTTTTTCATGTTTGTTGGCCATTTCTGTCTCTTTTTTATAGAAGCAAATATTCTTAATAATGCAAACAACCCAAATACGTACAACAGGTGAATGGGTAGCTAAATTGTGATGTATTCCTACAATGGAACACTACATGAATGAACTGCTGACATGTTCAGCCACATAAGTGAATTTCATAGACATTATGTTCAGTGGAACAAGTCAGACACTTATAAAAAATTTATTTGCTGTTCATATAAATCTCAGGAGCAAGAAAAACTAATCTATGGTGATTCAAATCAGATTTGTGGTTACCTAAAAGATGGGTAATGACTGAGAAGAATATGACTAAGCTTTCAGGGGTGCTGAAAATGTTCTATATGTGTGTGTGTGTTGGTTACATTAAAAGGTATCAGTCTGTGTGCTTAAGATTTATGCACTTTACTGTATATGTTATATTCTCAATTTTTAAAGTGTTATTTAAAAAATGATAAAATGTTCAGAACTTGGTAGACATTATTTGTAGGGTAGGTAAGGGAGGATGGAGTCAAGAATGGTTCCTGACCTAGACTGTTAAGCACTCAGGTCGAATTTCCCCCATCCTTAGCCTCAGGAGCTACATGAAAGCTCTGTGTCTATGCTCTTTTCCAGGGGTTCTCAGATAAACATGCAGCAGAATCACTTGGAGGACTTGTTAAAACATAGACGTCTGGGTCCCACCACCAGTGTTTTTAATTCAGCAGGGCTGGTGTGGGGCCAGAGAATTTGCTTATCTTAACAAGTTCCCAGGTGATGATGATGATGTAGGCAACACATTTTGAGAATCACTGTTCTATTCTGCTTATACCATTTGTCTTTGCTGCATTTTCAATACTATTGGCTCCATAACCTCTAGATATCTATCCTGTTTTACTACTGAACCTTTTGATTGGTATTCCTAGCTCTTAATGACATGACTCATAGAGGTAGGATATACTAGTCAAGGTGCAATTTTGAGAGGAAATTATCAAGTTCAGTTGTGAAAAATGGAATTTTAGGCTTAGGTGGTAATGACTAGCATGAATTGTGATATACTCATTTGCATCTCCAAAGTGAGGTCTTGGCTGGAGTTGTTAGTATACATATAGAAACCATAGAAGTAGGTGAAGTGCTCAGGTGTGGTTTATAGATGGGAAGAGGATCAGAAATAGAAAGCACCAATATTTAAGGTTTATTTACAGAAAATAAACTTACAAAGGAGACAGTAAAAGATAGGAGAACTAGATCAGAGTGGTGTTATGGGGCCAGAGGAACAGGTTTCAAGCAGAAGAGGATCCATTTGTTTCATCTTTTTTACTATGATGCTAAGATTTGAATAGTTCCTTTTCCAGTAAATGACTCAATAAATGGATGGATATAAATATGATAAAAATTAAAAGGCTTTCATTGGATTTTTCAGTTAGAAAGTGACCTTAGGAAGAGCAATGGTATTTAGTGGACATACAAGCTGGCTATATATCACTGTTGATTAAACAGGAAATGAGGATATGGAGACAGTATGAGTGATTGATTAATGGGGTTTTTGATCAGGAAAAGTGTTAACAGAAGAAATTGTGGTGGGAAAATTTTTAATAAATAATAATGAATCTCTCCCAGTATAATCATCACCCACTTTCTGTAAATATTAATTCATAAACTTCTTTCTGTAGACTCCAACCAAACTGTTTTATTATATATTCTATTATTTCATCCATAAATATTTCAGTTTATATTCAGTATATATCTAATTCATATATCCCCACAATATCATTGTACCAAAAAAATTAGTGATAATTCTGTAATATTATTACTAATCAGTGTTCAAATTTTCCTGATTATATCTTAAACTTTTTTTTACAGTTGATTTATTCAAATCAGGACCTAAACAAGGTCTGTACATTGCATTTGGTTGATAAGTCTTTTAAGTCTCTTGTAATCTAATAGATGAGAGATATTTGAACATGTTTAAATGTTAAGGAAAAGGAGACACCAAAAATTTAGGAGAAAGAATGGACTATTGATGGATCAAAGTCACTGGGGAGATGGGAACAGAAAGGACAGTTGGGTCTGGGCGCGGTAGCTCAAGCGTGTAATCCCAGTGCTTTGGGAGGCTGAGGTGGGCAGATCACCTGAGGTCAGAAGTTCAAGACCAGCCTGGCCAACATGGTGAAACCCCATCTCTACTAAAAATACAAAACTTGGCCAGGCATGGTGGCACGCGCCTGTAATCCCAGCTGCATGGGAGGCTGAGGCAGGAGAATCGCTTGAAGTTGGGAGGCAGTAGTTGCAGTGAGTCGTGATCGCGCCACTGCACTACAGCCTGGTCAGCAGAGGGAGATTCCATCTCAAAAAAAAAAAAAGCGAAAGGACAGTTGGAAAATTTAGATATACACAGTAGGAATGTTTGTTCAATGAATGAATATGCCATGAACTTAGAATGTATGTGAATATTCTTGACAATCAATTATAAAATATGAAAATTGGAAGGGCCCTTGGAAATTATTCTTATTTTACAGATGGGAAAACAAGGATCTGTAGGTTTTCTTTTGATTAGAGGGAGATGTTTTGGCCCTAAAGTAGGGGAGACTGAATAGGAAAGGACACCTTAGGGATATAGGGGACTACTGCTGCTCCTCTCACACCTCCCCAGACCAATACTTTGGGAGACTGAGGCAGGTGGATCACCTGAGGTCAGAAGTTCGAGACCAGCCTGGCCAACATGGTGAAACCCCATTTCTACTAAAATATAAAAATTAGCTTGGTGTGGTGGCATGTGCCTGTAATCCCAGCTACTCAGGAGGCTGAGGCAGGAGAATCGCTTGAACCCAAAGGGTGGAGGTTACAGTGAGCCGAGATCATGCCATTGCACTGCAGCCTGGGTGACAAGAGTAACATTATGTCTAAAAGAAAAACATATATATATATATATATCTCCTTATACATTTAACCCTCAGAGCAACATCTTTTTATTCTTTAATTGGAAATATTATATTTGAGTTGAAGAAACATTATCATATACTTCAACCATTAATGTTTCTGTACCCAGTTCCTACCCCTTCCAGCTCTGTCATTTGCTCAAACAAATCTGTTTTATTTAAATCAAAAGGGATGCATATAGGCCTAGATCCTAGTTAGATACTTTTGATAAAGAGTCTTTAACCTTGTAATTTTATTGATTTCAACTTTTGTTTTTAAATTACTTTTATGAATGGTTTGCTTTTTTTTTTTTTCTTTCGAGACAGAGTCTTGCTCTGTCACCCAGGCTGGAGTGCAGCAGCGTGATCTCGGCTCCCTGCGACCTCCGCCTCCTGGGTTCAAGCGATTCTCCTGCCTCAGCCTCCAGAGTAGCAGGGATTACAGGGGCCTGCTACCACGCCTGGCTAATTTTTGTATTTTTAGTAGAGACGGGGTTTCACCATGTTGGTCAGGCTGGTCTTAAACACCTGACCTCAAGCAATCCACCCACCTCAGCCTCCCAAAGTGCTGGGATTACAGGCGTGAGCACCATGCCCAGGCTTATTGATGGGTTTTCTTGTGGAAACATTATTTAATCAAAACAGATGAAAATATGTAGGGAGAGCTTTCTTTTACAAACATATTTTGTGCTGCTTTGTTTTATATTATAGGGTACAGAAATTTGTTGTTGTTTTCATGACGCACAATGTGACCTAATTTACCTAGGCTTACTCCTTTCTTAGTTCTTGTACTTGTACTTCTGTATTTCTCTGATTCATTGATATATTGACCACTTGTTCATTTCAGAATTTTCTCTGGACTTTGATACTGCAGTAACTTATTTTTCTCCTACTCATTTGATAGTTCATTGTTTTCTTTATTAACTCTTTTCCTTTAGCTCCCATTTCTGCCCCAAGATAAAAGTCTTTCTATATATTCTACCTGTCAGAGGTCTCATCTACTTCTGTAACTTTCAGCCATTTTCCCTCAGATATTTGTCTCTAGCCCTAGCCTCTCCCATAATTCCAGACTTATATTTCCAGCTATCTTCTAGAAATCTCTACCTGGATATCTTCCCAAAATCTCAATTTCAACATATCTGAAACAAGACCTTACGTTTTTACCTGTAATCAGTCCCGTCATCTGATTTTTAAAAACAATTTATTGAGGTGAAATACACATAGTATAAAATTAACCCCTTTTTTGGGGGGAGGGAGGAGATAGAGTCTCACTTTGTCACCCAGGCTGGAGTGCAGTGGCATGATCAGGGCTCACTACAGCCTCAACCTCCTGGGTTCAAGTGATCCTCCTGCCTCAGCCCCCCAAGTAGCTGGGACTACAGGCACGTGCCACTACGCCCAGCTGATTTTTGTATTTTTTGTAGAGACGGATTTCGCCTTATTGCCCAGGCTGGTCTCAAACTCCTGAGCTCAAGCTATCAGCCCGCCTTGGCCCACTAAAATGCTAGGATTACAGGCGTGAGCCATCACACCCAGCCAAAATAACCATTTTAAAGTGAGCAATTCGGGGAGATTTTGTACATTCATAATGTTGTGCAACCACTACCTCTATCTAGTTCCAAAGCATATCCATCACTCTAAAGTAAAACCTCTTATCCATTAAACAGTTTGTCTCCATTGCCCTGTCTTCCTAGCCCCTGGCAACCACCAACATGCATTCTGTTTCTATGGATTTATAGATATTTCATGTAAAAAGGAATCATATATGACCTTTGTGTCTGGCTTTTTTTCACTTAGGATAATGTTTTTGAGGTTCATCCAAGCTGTCACATGTATCAGTACTTCATTTTTATGGATGAATAATATTTTCTGTCTTTCATAAAACCAATGACACTGTATTTATTAACTTTTTTTTAATGAGTCTAGAGTTTAAAAGACAGTTTCTTAGGTGAAATTAAGTGATTTAGAAGGGAAAGAGAAAATAACAGAGATAGTATCTTAGAATAAGCTTCTGGTTGACAGTATATAGCTAACTTATTGATGAATAATATTTTCTGTTGTGTGTATATACCACAGTTTATTTATTCATTCATCTAAGTGCTGTTTCCACTATTGTGAATAGTGCTTCCGTGAACGTAGGTGTACATGTACTTGTTTGAGTACCTGTTTTCAATTCCTTGCTTTGATTGTCCTTCATCAGTTTATGATACTGTGTTCTTTTAGTCACTTGGGTTTAAAAACTGCATGGCACATAGTAGGTGCTAAATATATGTTAGTTGAATGGATTTGTTAAATTATTGTGTTGAATTAGTTATCATTCTCTTCTTTCCCCTTTACCTCTTCTGTCTAATCAAATATTAACTCAATTATAGACTTAACTCTGCCACGAATTGTATGACATTGGGCAAAACACAACTATATGCTTAGTTTTATATGCCTAGTCTTCTGTAGACCTGTACAGGACCTCTACTTACCTTTACTACTGTAAAATGACTTTCTTGAACCACAAACATAAAGCCAAAGACAACCTGGGAAATACATCTTCACTTACAACAGTGGGCAAATATGAATTGCTCCTTGGAATTGATAAGCAACCTAGAGAAAAATCAGCGGTCAGTTTACATTAAAAGAAATTAAAATGACCCTCAAGCATATGAAAATATGTTCAAATATACATATAAAAGTCATGCAAATTAAAACTATGCTAAGATTTTTTTTCCCACCTATCGCCTCATTTTGTTGGTGAGGCCGTGGATAAATAAGTTTTTTCATACTCTGCTCCTAGGATAGTTATCTAAATTGCAAATGCATATACCCTTTGACCAGGCAATTCCATTTCTGGTAATTTATCCTAAAGATAAGCCTGCACAAGTAAGAAGGGATATATGTAGAAGTTTTTTATGGCAGCAATATTTACAAAAACAAGGTTGGAAGCAACCCAAATGCCCATCAATAGGAATCTGGTTTAAAAAATGTGGTACATTTATACAATGGAAAACTAGGAAACTGTGAAAAGAATGGCGATGGTGTCTGTCTATTAAAATGGAAATACCTTCAAGATGTATTGTTAAGTGAATAAGAGATGGGTTAAAAATAAGACTATGTAAAATTAAGACTATAAATTGCAAAGAAAATTAAAAAATAAAATAAACAATACCAGGTGTCGTGGCTTATGCCTATAATCCCAGCACTTTGGGAGACCAAAACAGGAGGATTGTTTGCATTAGCCAGGAGTTTGAGACCAGTCTGGGCAACAAAGCAAGAGCCTGTCTCTATTAAAAAAAAAAAAAAAAAATTAAAAATTAGCGGGGCAAGGCCACGTGCACCTGTAATCCCAGCTTCTCAGGAGGTCAAGTCTGGAGAATCAGCTTGAGCCCAGGCGTTTGAGGCTGTAGTAAGCTATGATTGTGCCACTACACTCTAGCCTGGACAACAGAGTGAGTCCTTGTCTCTAAAAAAAAAAAGAGAGAGAAATAAACAAACCAACAAAAAAACACCAAAAAGATTAAGAATGTAAAACCTTTCTAAAGACATACAAGAAACTAATAAAATGATTTATCCAGAGTGAGGGTAGAGGAAGGAATGGGGCAGATTAGAGCAGAGGTGGGAGAAAGCTTTTATTATATACCTTTTTGTATTATTTTTTGAACCATCTGAATGCATTTTATGCAAAAATTTTAAGGTAAAAGTAAGTTATTTCTAAAATGATGGCAGCAAAAAGGTTAATAGAAATAGATATGTTTGAGCAAGACTGGGAAATGGCAGAAAATTCCAAGGGAAAGAGATAGACATAAGGTAACTGCAAGTTTACAAAGGATATAATGCCATAGGCAACAAGCACCAGACAAATTACTCTAGTGCAAAGAAAAGTAATTAAACTGTGCAGCAACATTTAAACAGCTGAAGCATAAGTAAAATATTAGCACAGGAAAAGAGGCAGTAGAAGAATTAGATTTTATGTTTAACACATTAAAATGAAAAGATTTTAATTAAAGCTGTTATTTAAAGCTACAAAATATTTTAAATGAAGAATCTATATTATAAATCGCCTCCATTCTTTATACATTCTCAACCTCTATTTCAGTCCTTCTATAAAGCCAACACATATACATTCCATCCATGTCAAGAAAAGTCATTTTTTTATCTTGGTGACTTACATGGTACAGCATATGTATGAAAACAACTTTAGATCTGGGATTTGACTGTGTTATGTAAATGAACTAATATTGTTAAAGTGACAGTAGAACTCCCATAATCTTGTCTGAAGGTAACAGACTGCCATGTTTCAAATATTGTCATTGTTTTTCTTCAACTCTTTTTGTTATATAAATAAGACATGTTCATTGCAGCCAAAAAAAAAAAAAAAAAAAAATTGGGTTCTGTACCATTACTCATACCTTTTGCTTTAGTTAGTTAAACATTTTCAGTGGATACTACTAGGCATCTCTGTGGCTGTATCCACTCATTAGTCCATTTTAAAACAATTTAATAAGTGCCCATTCTACCACAAGCTATGTAGCAAATGGGTATCTGAAGAATAAGCAATTAGTGATAGTTTGTGAGTTTTTGGCTGTTGGTATGCTTCCGAAAGAAGGCACCAAAAGACATTTGTGATGCCCACATTACTTAGAAATGTAGGAAAATCTTAGTATTTGAAACTCTTATGTCCTAGAATCTTTTTTTTTTTTTTTTTGAGACGGAGTCTCGCTCTGTCGCCCAGGCTGGAGTGCAGTGGCTCGATCTCCACTCACTGCAAGCTCCGCCTCCCGGGTTCACGCCATTCTCCTGCCTCAGACTCCCGTGTAGCTGGGACTACAGGCGCCCACCACCACGCCCGGCTAATTTTTGTATTTTTAGTAGAGACGGCGTTTCACCGTGTTAGTCAGGATGGTCTCGATCTCCTGACCTCGTGATCCGCCCGTCTCGGCCTCCCAAAGTGCTGGGATTACAGGCGTGAGCCACCGCGCCCGGCCTGTCCTAGAATCTTAAGAAACCTCTGGATTGAGATGGTGATGTTAGGCAGCTCTTGCAGTTGACTTCAGTGCTGGCTAGGCTACTTTCTCCAAGCAGTGAGAAAGTCCTAAAGAGTCTTGCTTCATTTTATTCCAACTTCTGGAGTTTTTAAACCAGTATTGTTTGTCTTCTTACATGTATGTAGAAACTATCTCTAAACCTATCCTCTCATTTTCCAGTTTAGAAGCTGCTTTCGAATATTTAGGATCTTACTTTCAAATTAGTATTCCAGTCAAAACCAGAGTTGAAGGCCGGGCGCGGTGGCTCAAGCCTGTAATCCCAGCACTTTGGGAGGCCGAGACGGGCGGATCACGAGGTCAGGAGATCGAGACCATCCTGGCTAACACGGTGAAACCCCGTCTCTACTAAAAAATACAAAAAACTAGCCGGGCGAGGTGGCGGGCGCCTGTAGTCCCAGCTACTCGGGAGGCTGAGGCAGGAGAACAGCGGGAACCCGGGAGGCGGAGCTTGCAGTGAGCCGAGATCGCGGCACTGCACTCCAGCCTGGGCGACAGAGCGGGACTCCGACTCAAAAACAAAACAAAACAAAACAAACAAACAAAAAACCAGAGTTGAAATGAAAACCTGTCTGTCGGCCGGGCGCGGTGGCTCAAGCCTGTAATCCCAGCACTTTGGGAGGCCGAGGCAGGTGGATCACGAGGTCAGGAGATCGAGACCATCCTGGCTAACATGGTGAAACCCCGTCTCTACTAAAAATACAAAAAACTAGCCGGGCGTGGTGGCGGGCGCCTGTAGTCCCAGCTACTCGGAGGCTGAGGCGGGAGAATGGCGTGAACCCGGGAGGCGGAGCTTGCAGTGAGCCGAGATCGCGCCACTGCACTCCAGCCTGGGCGACACAGCGAGACTCCGTCTCAAAAAAAAAAAAAAAAAAAAGAAAACCTGTCTGTCCTTTAACACTTTGATTATAGTTTATGTACTTCTGTTTACATGGGTAAAATTTATAGTCACAAGGAATAACATGTCAGCACATTCTGATTGAAATCGCAACTTTGAATTTTTCTAACATGGTTCTAGTATGAAAAAAAACTTCATTTAGCTTCATAGTAGCTTCATAGCAGTTGGAATAGTTGTATATTATGTGTTTTCTATATAAATAAACTGAGGTATAGTTTGAAAAAGTTCTTCACGGTCACCTTGTCACTTGCAGAGTGACGAATTATCCTGATTTTCTGATTCTCATCTTAATGTTCCTGATACTGCTGCACTGGGAGAAAATTTACATACTTTGCTAAAGGTTCCTTTCTCAGACTTCTTGTTCTTCTGGTCATGAGTAATTCCCAGATCCAGTTTTCCTGTCAAACCTCCAAAGAAGTACTGAAGGGTTTCTGTCTCATAGGTCAGAACTCAGGATTTGAACCCAAAGCTTCTTTCTTTAAATCCAGTGTTTTTTCTTTTTGATAGCTCTCAAACACAGTAGAGCAGCCTTGAAGATTTCGTTTTAAAATCTACATGGCTGTGGAATTTTGTTTTAAATATGATTATGTTTCCTACAATCATATTCATTTTCTAATCATCTTCATCTCTTCTCTGACTCCCATTTTTACCAAGTCATGAAAATACAAGCATCTGCTTTCCATGAATAGATTCAGAGATCTAACAAGCCTAGATTCCCATGGAAACCAATCAAAAACTAAAAGGAAAAGAAAGAGTATATATTGAATTTCCATGAAACCTACAGCTTGTTTTTCATTAGACTCATGCTGGTTTCTTTTAAACTCTGGGCACAGGGCCAGCGAATATTTTTATGACTGGTAAAAAGGGACTTCAAATCCATTTACTTTCATTTAACCTTTTAAAAATTAATTTTGTATATACCATAAATTCTAAAGAAAATTTGAGCATTAATTTTCTAATTACCTTATGTCATGGGGCCATATTTGTTTACATAATTTCCTCTTGTTTTGTTTTTTTCCTACTCATAGTTTATAACTCAAAAAAAGGATGAGAGGGAATCCGGACAATTATTATTCCTATAGTATGAATATTGTCAACTCTTGGGCACAACATTTTTCCTATGACAAATCATAGGACCAATAAAGGAGGTCTCTTTGTACCTCCTTTAGCTGTTAAGCTTTTACAAGGTGCAGATGATCATTTACAAATATGACAACAGATTATAACTAAAATGCCAAAGTGAGGGGGATTAAGAGAACCAGGGAGGGGGTAGCTGGGGAGGAAAGGTTGTAATTTTAGGTTAAGCAATCAAAATAGTATTCATTGAGATGGTGACATTTGAAGCAAGACTTAAAGGAGGTGAGAAAGTTAGCCATGTGAACAGCTGAGGGAAGAGCATTCATTCCAGGCAGAAGGAGCAGTCAGAACAAAGGCCTTCAGATGGGAGTATGCATAGAATTTTTGCAAAATAACAAGAAAATTAGTATAAATTAGTCTTCATGCCTGTAATCCCGGTACTTTGGGAGACCAAGGCGGGAGATGACTTGAGCCCAGGAGTTTGAGACCAGCCTGGGCAACATAGGGAGACTCCATCTCTACAAAAAAAATTTTAAAAATTGGCCAGTCATGGTGGTGCATGCCTGTGGTCCTAGCCACTTGGGGGACTGAGATGGGAGTATCACTTGAGCCCAGGAAGTTGAGGCTGCAGTAAGCCATGATCACACCACTGCATTCCAGCCTGGACAACAGAGTGAGACACTGTCTGAAATAATAATAATAAATATATATATGCCTTATAATGAATGACCAAAAGGAAAGCGGTAGGAGATGAGGAAGAGAAAGAACGGTAGCCTGATCCTGTAGGGCCTTATAGGCCATTGTCAAGAATGTATTTTCACTCTGAATGAGATGAGAAGGGTTTGAGGAAAGGAGTGACATCGTCTGACTTATGTATTTATAAAAGATTCATTCTGGCCAAGTGAAGAAATTTTCTTCCAGTTTTAGTACTATCTGTTCCTTCACCCATTCTTCATGTAATATGCTTTCAAGTCTCCTCATCCTGATCGCTTTCACCAGATATGCACATATTTGTCTAAATTCCCTTGAAAATGTGATACTTACAACAGAATACAATGCCAGTCTGATGAGCTCAGAGTGTTACATGACTATCACTGTTGACATTTTAGCAATGAAATACAGTTGATTCATATTTAAGATTTTTCAAATAAAGGCTCTAAATCTGCTTTATACTTACAACTGCCTAAACTACATCCTATATTAATATGGCTGTGGTTTTTGGACCCAAATGCAGCATCTTATTGTATCCATATTTTGAACTTTCCCAGATATACTTAGGTAAAATTGACCATTCTATCCTTTGTTCCTCCAGTACCTTGTGTACTCAACCACTGTTATACCACCTATGATACTGAAATATATTTATTTGTTTACACATTTTATTTCTCCGCAGATGATGAGCATCTTAATATGGAAGAGTGTCTTAGTCATCTTTTTTATTTCCAATGTCTAGTAGTACTTAACGACACTCAATCAATGCTTGCTGAATTGAATTGGGTTCATCATGTAACCTAGCCAGGTCCTCTTGATTCTTAGTTGACCATTCAGTATAGTTGTCGTCTCTCCCACTTATGAGTCACCAGGATTCTCATCCTAATCTTTGGTATTAAAATAGATCCTGCTTATAGAAAACCTTAATCATTGAAACACTAGTACTAAATAAACTTAACTAATTTAAAAAGTTGTTTTATTCTTTTACTATATTTGTCTAAATTATATCATCAGTATTAACTCAGCCTCTTGAAAAATGTTATATAATCTATCAGAATCCACTTGTTCACCTTTCCAATTGTGATGGGTATGTCATTCATTTATTTTTTCATTTATTTGTTCAACAGATAAATTTTTAGTATTTAATATGTATCAGGCATTACACTATATCTCAAAGTATTTTAAATTCAACCTGTGTCTAAATACGTGGTGTTTTAGATTTTATAATAGTAAAATTAACATTTCACCAACATAACTACTCATTTTCAGGCAGTTTATTAGACATATACTCATAGTTTATCTTAATTATAGATTTCAGAAGACATGGTTTGGGTCCTTTTATTCAAGTCTTTCCTGTCACTTTGTCATTCATCTCTTTTCAAGTCATTTTCTTTTAAGGAATTTGGGCTAAAATATTAGACTGTAGTTTGAAGTAATGACTGTAAACTTCATGTATATAACTTTGGTTATTTCAGTGTTGTACAGATTGTAAACTAAGTGTGTGTGTGTATGTGTGTGTGTGTGCATTCAGGTGCACACAGGTGCATGCTTTAAATTGTTATTTAATTGAATTGTAAGGCTTATACATATTATAAAATGTTAAAGATACCAAGAAGGTTTGCAGTGAAGAATCTGGGTGTAAGGAAAACTTTCTATCTGTGAGTCAAAATATAGAAGTGATAGGAAAAAGATTAATAAATATGACTACATAGTGATAAGAAAGACTTTTTCCTTCCAGAAAATGTGGCAAGGAAAGTTAAAAAAAATATGACAAATTGGAAACAATATTTGCAAATTATATCATTATCAAAGGTTTAATACTCCTCATATGTAAAGTAGAGAAGAAAAAGACCAATGACCCTATAAAAATGAGCAAGAGTATATCTAGATAGTTCACAGAAAATATGCTCAATGTTGTTCATCATAAAAGAAATAAAAATTAAAATCACAAAGACATAACATGCTTCATGTCTCAGATTGGCAAAACTCCGAAAGTTTGGCAACATGTTCTGATGGCAAAACTGTAGGGAAATGAGCATTCACATATTCCTGAATCAAATGGAAATGGTTTCCTTAGCCTGTTTTGTGTTGCAACAACAGAATACCACAGACTGGGTAATTTATAAGGAAGGAAATTTATTTCCCCCAATTCTGGAGACTGGGAAGTCCAATATCAAGGTATCAGCATCTGCTAGGGGACTTCAAGCTGTGTCATTCCACAGTGGAAAGTAGAAGGGCAAAAGAGGGCAAGAACAAGTGAAGGAAAAGGGGGACCAAACTCACTTTTATCAGGAACCCACTCCCATGAAAACAGCAGTAATCCATTCATAAGGGCAGAGCCCCTATGGCCTAATCACCTGTTAGGGATCCCACCTCGATACTGACATAACGACGATTAAATTTCAACGTGAATTTTGGAGAGACATTCAAACCATAGCATTGGTACAACCCTTATGGAGGGAAACATAACAATATCCAGCAAAATTAACCAGAATGTGCATTTACCTTTGATCTAACATTGTCACTTCTGGGAATCTATTCTATACACGTGGTAAAAATAAGAAATGTATGCACAAGGTTATTTAATTGCAGCATTATTTGTAGTAAAGCTTGAAAGCAAATGCACTTTTTTTGTGGCTCACTGCAGCCTCGACCTTTTTAGGCTAAGGGAATCCTCCTACCTCAGGCTCCTGAGTAGCTGGGATTATAGATGTGTGCCACTGCAACTGGCTAATTTTTTTTTTTTTGGTAGAGATGGGGTTTCACCAAGTTGCCTAGGCTAGTCTCAAACTTGGGCTCAAGCCATCTGCTCTCTTCAGCCTCCCAAAGTGCTGGGATTACAGGTGTGACCACCGTGCCCTGCCTGCAAATGTACTTTTAGAGGGCTGGCTACATAAACAAGAGTATATTCACACAATGGAATGCTATGCATCTGTAGGAAGTAATGATAAATATTTTTATATAATGTTATAAAATGATCTGGAATAAAAAAAGCAAGTGCAGAATATTGTGTATGATATTCTCTATTTTATATATAGCTATGAAGTGGCCGCCAGGTTTATTGTTAAGAGAAAAAAGTAAAGTGCTAAAGAGTATGTGTAACCTTTTTTCTGGGAAAGAGGAGAAAAATATTTTCTTATATTTTTAAAATATAGAAGAGTAAATGAAAAATGAATAAAGACTCTTACATAAAGGGAGAAGGAGATAATGTAGAGGAGACAGGGATGGAAGCTAGTCTTATCTGAGTATATCTTGTTCTATAGTTTTGATTTTGAAACTTCATAAATTATTTCCATAATTATAAAAAATTTAAGTGTCTATAGGCTGGGCGCAGTGGCTCATGCCTGTAATCCCAGCACTTTGGGAGGTCAAGGTGGGTGGATTACTTGAGGTAAGAGTTCAAGACCAGCCTGGCCAACATGGTAAAACCCCATCTCTACTAAAAATACAAAAATTAGCAACCAGGCCTGGTGACACACGCCTGTAATCCTAGCTACTCAGGAGGCTGAGGCATGAAAATCGCTTGAACCTGGGAGGCGGAGGTTACAGAGAGCCGAGATAGTGCCATTGCACTCCAGCCTGGGCAACAGAGTGAGACTCTATCTCAAAAAAAAAAAAAATTTAAGTGTCTACAATGAGCAGTCCTTAAAGATTGATAGCCAAATTAAACAAAGACACCTGTGTATTAAGTTGGTAGCTTAACTGCAGAGTGAATTTTTCAAGTGACTTTATTATTATTATTTTTTATTTTTTATATTTTGAGATGGAGTCTCGCTCTGTCACCCAGGCTGGAGTGCCGTGGTGCAATCTTGGCTCACCACAACCTCCACCTCCCAGGATCAAGTGATTTTCCTGCCTGTACCTCCCGAGTAGCTGGAATTACAGGCACGCACCACCGCACCCGGCTAATTTTTTGTATTTTTAGTAGAGATGGGGTTTTACCATGTTGGCCAGGCTGGTCTCAAACTCCTGACCTCAAGTGATCCTCCTACCTTGACCTCCCAAAGTGCTGGGATTATAGGCGTCAGCTACTGTGCCCAGCCCAACTGACTTTAAAGCATAGTAATTTTGACTCTGCAGTCATAGTAGGATACATCCTAAGGACAAAGAGAGCTACAAAGAAATCCTAAACTGTATTCAGTAAACATACTGTTAGTATTAATACTGTTACTGTTATTTTGACACAACACAAATAAATGGATCACTATGTAAAGGTAAGATGAAGCAAGTGAATATGTCAATTTCATTAGTAACTAAGATTTTCAGTATAAGAAGTATACAAATATAAACTGGTGGTATACTTGTCTGCTAAAAATTTATATTTCTGAATTTCATAGCACTGTCTACTGAAAAAGCCTAAAAGTAATGACTAACCCCATGAAGGATCACCTTCATCACCCAGATTGTGTCTCTCAATACCACTAAAAGGAACCAGAACTCCTTAGAGAAGTGGCAGCTTAGAAATTGGGACAAGTAATATACGAAATGAGTCTGGCTCATCTGGTCGTGCTGGATGGCAAGGTGTCTAACAAAGCATACTGGAGTCATGTCAAAGGGCCACAGAAGCCTTGTTAAAGGAGCTTCCAAAGATGGACAATTTGAGTAGCAAAAGGACAGTTACTTCAATGGAAACAAACATGTTAAAACTCCGTGAGTTACGAATACTTTTTTTTTTTGAGACAGGATCTCACTCTGTCTCCCAGTCTGGAGTGAAGTGGTGCGATTTCGGTTCACTGCTACCTCCATCTCCTGGGTTCAAGCAATTCTCGAGCCTAAGCCTCCCAAAGTAGCTGGGGTTAAAGGCCTGAGCCATTGCACCTGGCTGTTTTTGTTTTTGTTTTTTGTTTTTGTTTTTTTGTATTTTTAATGGAGATGGGGTTTTGCCATGTTGCCCAGCTGGTCTCTAACTCCTGGCCTCAAGTGATCTGCCTGCCTCAGCCTCCCAAGGTGCTGGTGTATTTAAAATACAGTTGTTTTTATATGTTTCAGTTTAATTTCCCCTCCTTCCCATCCTTATTGATTTAACTTTTTCAAAAGTTGAAACTACATGGAAAAGTAGGTTTAGACAAATTTCAGTCACTCCCATGTCCTTTCTGTCTTATTTTCCCTGCTTTTGATGACAATCAACTATATTGATTTCTGGTTTACCCTTCATATGTTTCATATATGTATGTTTCCTTATTTCCTCTTTTTCTTCTAATATGTGCTCTTTTGTGCTTCAGATAGTATTAAGATTTTTAAACTGAACAAAAAGGTAGAAAAAAAGCAGTAAAAATTTACATGTTCTTTAACTCTAGATTCTGCAACTAGAAATGTACCTTATAAAACACTCAAACTAATACATATATATTTATATATACACACACACAGGGGATATTCATTCATCATTGTTTATAATGGCAAAATACAGGTAAATTAATCATTAGTTGTTAAATATAATCTATTTTTCATACAGTAGAATACTTTTTAGCCACTTTACAACATTTAATTAATCTGTATGTACTGTCATGGAAAGATGTCCATGACATCTTTCTGAAAAAAGCTGAAAAAAGCTTTTTTTTCTAACTGAAAAAAAGCTGGCTGCAGAAGGATATGTATAGTAGAAACCGTTTTTATAAATAAATAATTTAAAAAATAACCACAGTTATACATATGTATCATATACGTTGCAAAGATTTAAAGAAATAGTATAAGTTTCTTTTTTTTTTTTTTGAGACGGAGTCTCGCACTGTTTCCCAGGCTGGAGTGCAGTGGCGCGATCTCGGCTCACTGCAAGCTCCGCCTCCTGGGTTCATGCCATTCTTCCGCCTCAGCCTCCCAAGTAGCTGGGTCTATAGGCGCCCGCCACCACGTCCGGCTAATTTTTTGTATTTTTAGTGGAGACGGGGTTTCACCGTGTTAACCAGGATGGTCTTGATCTCCTGACCTCATGATCCACCCGCGTCGGCCTCCCAAAGTGCTGGGATTACAGGCATGAGCCACCGTGCCCGGCCAAGAAATAGTAGAAATTTCTTATAGTGGTATTATGAGAACACTCATGGTTTAAATTATAGGAAAACATTTTCACAAGAGGCATGCATTATTATTGTCTGAAAAAAGTTCAAAAACAGACTTTCAAAAAATTCTAAATTTTATTTTGAGCCAGACTTTTTGCCAACCTTTAATGGTGACAATTCCTTGCAATTCCTGCAGTTCCTTAAATGTTTTATTTTCTTTGTAATTTAACTGAGTTTCAGATCTTTGACTTCAAAAAGGGTACTAAATCCTGTTTTCCTTCATTTCCCAAATCATTTTTCATTACCTCCTACAACAAAATGCTATCTTTTCTGACACTTTTATGGTCTCCTTTTAAATGTTTCTAATGCAGAAGAAGCTTACTTGTTCTCACCTCCCATTTTTTAAATTTATTTTCATATTTCTTAGTATTTCTTAACATAGTATATATCACAGAACATTTGTCACTCAATAAGGGCATAGCATATCCAATTTTTCATTCCAGTTTTTATTATTCTGCCATCTGTATTGCTTTTATTTGGGAAGTTTCCTATCTATTTGTAAAGAATGATAGCTTTTCTTTCCTCTTAGTAGATCTATCTTGTTATATTCTTATATTTAGTGAAGACCTCATAGGATATATTTTAGCTGATCCAGGGGAATCCTTTCATGTCTTTTCTGTACCATAACTATTGCATTCCATTCTTAAAATATTGATTTGATTGGTAATGCAAAAAGCTTTAGCACTCCAGAAAAAAAATCTTTATATTTCCACTTATAACTTTCAATGACAACAGAGTTCTTATTACACTTCAATTCTCTAAGTATATTGAATAAAGAGTAGAGAATAGTTCTTGGAGTTGGACCTATATTGATTCTAGTCCCTGCTCATTTATTTATTAGCTCTGTGACATCTCTTTAATTCTGAGTTTCCTCATCTGAAAAATGGGAATAATAATGATACCTAAACTACCGCATTCCTATGAGAATGAAATGAACTGATGCCCACAAACTTCTTACTTAGTTCAGTGCCTGGCACCAAAACAGTGCCCAATGAATATTTACTATTATAATTATCATCTGGTCCATGCTGTGGACTAAATACTGTGGGGAATACAAAGGTAAGCAAAATTAACTCTAATGGAGTAGATGAGCTGTATTTATGCTATAGTTTGAATATTTGTCCCCTCCAAATCTCGTGTTGAAATTTGATCCCCAGTGGTTGGAAGACGGGCCTAATGGGAGGTGTTTGGGTCGTAGGAGCAGATCCCTCATGAATGGCTTGGTGCCAGAGGTAATGACTGAATTCTCACTCTATTGGTTCATGTGATAGCTGTTTAGAAGAGCCCGGCACCCTTCCCCACTCTCTCTCTCTCTCTCTCGCCCTCTCTCTCGCCTTGTGACATAGCTGCTGCTCCTTCACCATCCCCCATGATTAGAAGCTTCCTGAGGTCCTTATTAGAAGCAGATACTGGGAGGCCGAGACGGGCGGATCACGAGGTCAGGAGATCGAGATCATCCTGGCTAACACGGTGAAACCCCGTCTCTACTAAAAAGTGCAAAAAAACTAGCCGGGCGAGGTGGCGGGCGCCTGTAGTCCCAGCTACTCGGGAGGCTGAGGCAGGAGAATGGCCTAAACCCGGGAGGCGGAGCTTGCAGTGAGCTGAGATCCGGCCACTGCACCCCAGCCTGGGCGACAAAGCGAGACTCCGTCTCAAAAAAAAAAAAAAAAAAAAAAAGCAGATACTGGCACCGTGCATTTAGTAGAGCCTGCAACCATGAGCCAAATAAACCTGTTTTTTAAATAAATTGCCCAGCCTCAGGTATTCCTTTGTAAAAACACAAATGGGCTAAGACAATCTACAAAAAAATCAAGTATAAGGTAGAATGCATATGTACTAGAAAAGAATACAAACAAAATGGTATGGAAAGATAGAGGAAGGGAATATTCAATGAGGAGAAGTTTTAGGGAAGGTTTCATGAAGGAGAGATAATTTGAAGTAGATATTGAAAAATCAGAATTAATTTTCCAAAACTTGGAGATAAATAGTATATTCTGCAGAGATAACCAAGTAAATGACAGACTGACATACAGACAGTCAATGGCCCGGAGTGGCTCTACTAGCTACATCCTTTTATGTTAATAGGTTTTTTACTTTTTTCAGAGAAAATTATATCCAGCGTTTTTAATCTTTGGACTAGTAACACCAGATAGACACAAAGCTATTCCTGGAACATTATTATAGATAGGAATTCCATAAGAATTACCTCCTATTTGCTAGAACACACTAACACAAATACATAAAAAATACAGACTAAACTATAACAGAAGGCAGTTTTCTCTGGTATTCATAGCACCCCTCTTCTGGTAATATCTTCATCAGTAATATCTTCATCTAGAAAATATCTTCATCACTGAGGATGCCTCCTATTAAAATGTTATATCTGAGTTATACTAATAACTATGAAATTGCCCAGTGTCTCTGCTTGAGTAGTTGGAATTAATTTTTTTGCCTCATAACTCTGGAGCCTTCTCAGAAGTGTAGCTAAAGGTTTATTCATCAAAATCCCCTTCTAATGAATCGAAGCTAATGATTCTGCTGTTGTCAGAATGGATGTGCTAGGAGGATGTCATCACACTTGACCACAATGAAAATGCTACCGTGGATCATCTCCCCAAACTATGTGTCCTCAGTATTGTGGGAGGAACCCACTTCATGATTTCTAACCAAGGTAGCCTCTGGAAGTACAAATGATTGCTGTAAAATTATGAACAGAGCAGCATCAGGCTTTGCTCTGATGTATCTTATGAAGCCTTTGCTACTTCCAAATGAAGACAGTCAAGAGAACCTTGAAACAATGCCCTTCTGGGAGCTCATTCAGCAAGCATATTCTGAGGGCATATTCTGTTCCACTCTCTATAAGCTGAGGGCATATTCTGTTCCACTCTCTATGCATGGAGGATTCTTGAGGTGAGAAAGACATTCTTCATTGATTTTAAAGATCTCGCCATTTAGCACAGTCAACCACTGAGGCAGGACTGCTAGATAACTATACAGGTTATGCATTGCACCATTTGTACACCTTTATAACCCTATGAGGTAGTCCTCAGGGTTCAAAAGGGATGCATCTGTATCTTGAATACAGAGTGATATATATAATAACAAGAAATCCTGGATGTCTAATTGACTGTCTTCCCAAACAGCATAGCAGATTACCTTTTTAGTCTCATCATTTATGTGCAGATTATGAAACACACATTTATCAGTCAATAGAGTCCTTTCCTGCATTTATACTTTCTCCCCAGAACTCAGTTGTTCTACTTCACTTCGATAAGACTGACTTGCAAGTCTGAATTTACAGTTGTGCTCTCTTTTCTAAATTTAGTTCAGTTAGTTATCTCCCTCCATAATTTACATTTAAATATCCCACTGTAACCTAAAACATAGCTTCCTTTGTCAATTTCCCCATTGTTATGAAGAAAAGTATTATTCCTCAGTAATTTGGGCTCAAAATATTACCCTAATCTTTAACTCCTTCTGACTTCCTCAGTCCCAAGACACATCAAATTCTATTGATCAAAATTAGCTGGGCATGGTGGCGGGCACCTGTAATCCCAGCTACTCAGGAGGCTGAGGCAGGAAAATCGCTTGAAGCCTTGAGGCAGAGGTTGCAGTGAGCTGAGATCATGCCACTACACTCCAGCCTGGGTGACAGAGTGAGACTCTGTCTCAAAAAAAAAAAAAAAAAAAAAGTTCTGTTGATCTTGTTTGTCAATCATCCCACATTTATTCTTTTCTTCCCATTCCCTCTACTACCATTTAGTCTAGGCAGTTGTCTTCTTATGACAAAAATTTCATAAATTGGCTGGGCATGGTGGCTCATGCCTGTGAACCCAGCACTTTGGGAGGCCGAGTTGGGCGGATCACCTGCAATAAGGAGTTTGAGACCAGTCTGGCCAACATGGTGAAACTATCTGTACCCAAAATATAAAAATTAGCTGTGTGTTGTGGCGGGCTCGTGTAGTCCCAGCTACTCGGGAGACTGAGGCAAGATAATTGCTTAAACTCAGGAGACGGAGGTTGCAGTTAGCCAAGATTGCACCACTGCACTCCATCCCAGCCTGGGTGACAAGGTGAGACTCCCATTCCAAAAAAAAAAAAAAAAAAAAAAAGCCTCGTAAATTGAGTGTTGTACTCCAAAAGAATTTGAATATGATCTACTTTAATTTTGTCAGTCTGCCAGAAGTAAGCCTTATAATTCATTCCTTAGGAGAACTCACAAAAGGAAGGAAATTGAGGTGCTAGGAAATTGAGGAAATTTGGGTGTTAGGAAGGTTTTGAAGTTAGTTTACAAAGAACATAATTGGAGCCCCAGTGACTAAGACCATAATGCTGTTGAATGGCTGGGTGGATGGATGGATGGATGGATGGGTGGATGGACATCAATTTTCCAGACCTTAGGGCACAAGGTTAGGATTGGTTTGCAGGAGCAAGACAGAAAACTGAATTACATTATCTGGTCAGGCTTCGCTTAGGTTGATTTGACTCTTGCTAATCTCACTAATGAGTTAGACTTAAATCTTGCCTTGATTAGAGTCAAGGTAAGCCCCAAAACTGAGGGAAGGAGAGCATAACCTACAGATAGAGAACTTCAACTGGCAAAATTGGAAGGTCACAAGGACCCCAGAAGATAATTAGCAATCCCATTCATTGTTTGTCAACTAAAAAAACTTCAAACTAAAACTTCCAGAGTAATAAACAGTTAGACTTCCTGCAAAGAGCATCTCACACAGCAAATAGATCCTGGAAGAAGAGGCTGGGAACTGACATGAAGCACCATGTAGGCCTCAAAAAGGAGCCGGAAATAATAGACTAAATGGTATAATAATAAGTAATGGGCCGGTAGCACAATCAACTAGAGTTCAGAAATGCAGTCTGTGCTTTAACTGATTTCCTTTCCTGAAATATTTCATATTTGCTTGGGTGGCTCTACAGTCATTTGGGTCCATCATGGAAATTTATATCATTAATGCACATTTTCTGTTAATACAAATAACATAAAAGTGGCTTAGATGACAAGCACATCTGTTATTTTACACATCAAGCAGTCTTATGTAACAAGAGGTAATATCCAGGGTTGGTTAACTCAGTGGCTCAATGATGTTAGCAAGGACCTGGGTTTTTATATCTTTATCCTCTGCTATAATCAGGATGTTGGCTTGTACTTTAGGCTAGCTTTCCTTGGAGTTAATTTCAAGGTGGCTGCCTAAATTTCAGGCATTGCATGTAGACCACAATATCTAGAAGCAGAAAAATTGAATGCCCATATCTTATTTACCTTTTGAACGTGGAAAATCTCAGGAACCCTGTGGCAGATGCTCTTTCCATTCCTTTGATTCCCAGGCCTAATCCCATCCCTTGGCAAGGAAAATGAAAACTTCCCGATTGCTATGTCATTCAAAGTCACCTTGGTGGGCACCAGTAATCCCAGCTATTCAGGAGGCTGAGGCAGAGAATTGCTTGAACCTGTGAGGTGGAGGTTGCAGTGAGCCAAGATCATGCCACTGCACTCCAGCCTGGATGACAGAGCGAGACGCCGTCTCAAAACAAAAACAAAAACAGAAAAACAAAGTCACCTTCTGAGTTTGGCAAGGACCCAGTCTTCTCTGAAGTACGTATTTACTTAAAAGGAGAACAACCAAAATCAGGGTTCTGTTGGCCTAGAAGCCTAGAAGAGGATGGGCATATATATTAGCCAGGCAATCCATGGTGTCAGCCACAATTTCTGTTGGACACTTACAGAACCTTGTGAACCTAACTACTTGCAAAAGCAATGGCCATAGGCTGTAGGTCACCTTCATGGAATTCCATCTAGTGGCATTGCCCTTTAGCTCTAGGCTACAAGAAAACCAGCTCTACATACTCTTCTTGCCACTGGGGTGACCCTAACCTTTACCCTACCTTGACGTCTTTTCTTTTTTTTGTTTGTTTTTGTTTTTTTTGTTTGTTTGTTTTTTGTTTTTTTTTTTAGCAAATGTGGATATTTCCTCCCAAATGCTCCCAAATGAGGAAACGGTCAAATCACTTAGCTGTTTCAGTAACAAACACAGGCACCACCTCACATGTTGTTACCCCACAAACTTAATTGAGAAGTGTAGTGATAAAAAGCAATGATCTAGTCTCTGAATTCAGAATTTAAAAAGCAATGATCTGAAAATTGAAAGAATTCATTTAATAACAGTTATGTAGCACCTACTAATCATGAGGTACTGCTCTATATATGTGGGATATAGCAGTGAACAACAAAACAAAAATCCCTGACTTCAAGGATCTTACATTTTGTTGGTGGGAAACAAACCAATAAACAAGTGAATACATTTTTGAAGTATATATAGTATTATGTCAGATAGGGATACATGCTATGGAAAAAAAATAAGACAGGTGAGGGTGATAGGGAGTGCAGAGGTTTACAAATGTAAATAGGGTGATCAGGGTAGACCTCACTTAAGAAAGTAATATTTAAGCAAATACTTAAAGATTATGAAGGAACAAACCTTTCTGGGAGAGAATATGCCAAGTGCAAGGTCCAGAAATGGGCACATGCTTTGTATTTACAAGAAACATTTAGCAAGGAGGCCACTGTGGCTCTAGTCGAGTAAGGACGAGTTCAGAGATCACAGAAGGCCTGTATGCTATTTAATGATTCTACTTTTACATTGCACAAGAGGGTAAAGTTATTGAAGTGTTTGGGCACAGAAAATATGATCTAGCTTATATTTTGAAAGGTTCATTCTAACTGCTGTGTTGAGGATAGACTGTCAAAGGATGAAAGCAGAAGAGAGATTAATTAGGAAGCTGAGAGTTGGTGTTGGCTTGGACCAGAGTGGTAGTGGCAAAGGTAGTAAGAACAATTTTATTTTTATCTAATGTATTTATTTTAATTGACAAAAATTGTATATATTTATGGTGTACAACATGATGTTTTGAAATATGTATACATTGTGAATTGGCTGAATTAATTATGAGGTAGTACATAATTAACATCTTTACTGCCTCATATTTATACATGGTGTCAACACTTAAAATCTACTCTGTTAGCAATTTTCAAGCATATAATACATTATTATTAACTATAGTCACCGTGTTGTAGCCAATATTAAATATATCTTGAATTTTCTGCAAATTACAGATGGGAAAGGAAGAGTCAGTGACTTTGACACTAAGTTTTTTTTTAAGCCTCATTTTTAAAAATGTTTTCTTAAGGAGAACTTCAAACATATTCAAAAATAGAATAGTAAAATGACCCTCTATGTGTCATCACTCAGCTTCAGTAATTACCAGGTCATGCTAATCTTATTTCCTGTATTCCTTCATTAACTTCTGCCCTTCCCATGTTGAAGCAAATCTCAGATATTGCAGTGATATCATTATATCAATATGTATTTCTTTTTTTATTATGCTTTAAGTTCTAGGTATATCAATATATATTTCTAAGAGGAAATGACCTTTTAAAATGGAATCATGATAATATTTTTCAAAAAATGTAGCAAGAATCACTTAATATCATAGTATCATAAAGTGGCCCATTGATGTTCAAATTTCCATTGTCTCATAAATGTCATAAATGTTTTTGTTTATTTACACATGTTTGAAATGGATTCCAAATAAGGGCTATATATTGTGATTGGCTGGTATGTCAAGTCTTTTTTAATCTATAGATTCACTCTCCATCTCTCTTTGTTTCTTTTGGCTTTGTTTGTTTGTTTGTTTATAATTTTTTGGCTATTGTGGCTTAACTCCTGACCTAACTTGATGTCTTAGTCTAGACTGATTATCTCAGTAAGATGATTCTCCCTTCAGGTGTGATAAACCTATTCCTCAGACCTGTGTATTCCCTGTAAGTTAGCTGTTGGATCTAAAGACTTGATCTGATTATTGTTCAATTTTTTTTTTCTTTTTTTAAATTTATCATTTTTATGGGTATTTAGTAGGTATATGTATTTATGGGGTACATGTAATGTTTCAATACAGACATACAATGTGTCATAGTCATATCATGGTAAGTGGAGTATTCATCACCTCAAGCATTTATCATTTTTGTTAGAATTACAGTTCAATTTTTGGCGAACTGTTTTATTATTATGGTACATTCATTCTTAGGAGGGACATAATGTTTCATTGTGTCTGTTTTTATGATGTTAACACTTAGTGATGCTCAGTGCCTAGAGCCCATTGTTCATTAGGAGTTGCAAAATGATGATATTCTAATTCTAACATCTATTCTACCGTTATTACCTGGAATAATTCATTAAAGAGAAACTTCCCCTTGTCTACTATTAGATTACTGAATGGTATAGTTCATATAGGAAAGGAAGGATGAATGCTTGATTCTCCCTCTTTATTTCCCAATTTTTAAAATAATAAATTGGTTTCCTGGCATCCTCCTAGAATAATCAATTAATTTTTTCATTTTTAGCATCATTATGAACAAGGCCTAGAATTTTTTAGTATGATTTTAACATTTTTGCTATATCAATCCATTGGAGTTATTATCCTTAATTAGTATTCAAATTACTCTATTTTTGGCCTGTGGGAGGCCCTTCAAGTAGACTTCTGGATCCATTTGACATGAGCCTAGTATTTGATAGCTCACTTGCTATCTGCTATGTCCAAATATTCCAGATTCATTTCTATATTTTTTGCTTCAGACCTGGAATCAGCTATTTCGCCAATAGCTTTACTTTTAGTAGGAAAAAGTATTTGGAGAACACAATCTAGGATCTAGGGTGCTTACTACTACCAGGTTGGTGATTGTTTCTAGGCTTTTATAGTGGACAGAGCTTGGGGATTTTTTAAGCAATAAAAATATTATTTGATCACCTGCTATTCTAATTCTGGGCTAAAAGGAAACTTAACCTCTTCTTACATCTCTACTCCTTTTGCTCACCCAGTCAAGAATGATAAAATATCACATTGTCTAGATGAAAAACCTGAGACTCAAGAGCTTTAGTAATTTGTCATTAAGTGGCAGAACCAGGCTTCAAACACATATCTGTTTGACTCCAAAGTCTGTGCTTAAAGTCAAAGTCATCTTTAGAAAATTTGTGTTGAACCAGAGCTCCTTTGGGAAACCTAGGCAGGATGATGGGTTGAGCCCAGGAATTCAAGACCAGCCCTGGCAACCTAGCAAGACCCCATCTCCACAAATAACAACAAAAACAAAACAAGATGAAAACTAGCCAGGCATGGTGGCACATGCTTGTAGTCCCAGCTACTCAGGAAGCTGAGGTGGAAGGATCACTTGAGCCTGGGAGGTCATGGCTACTGGGAGCCATGCTCGCACCACTGTACTCCAGCCTGGGCAACAGAGTAAGACCCTGTCTAAGAAAAAAGAAACCACAGATCCCTTGCTGCAAGGCATAGCATTTTAAACAGAACTGCCAGGTAGAGAATTCAATTCAACTAACATGCGTTGAGCACCTATTAATATTTTTATACGAAGTCCTTTTCACCTGTATGATACTGGTGTCTATAAACAAATTTGATTTGTTGATTTATCTACAAATCTATATTTATCCAGAATGCAACCACTTTTCTCAACATTCCCTCTACCACCACTTTGGTCCTAGCCACCATCACGTTGGCTTAGATTATTATAGTAATCTTGCTTGGATAATTATAATAGTGTCCTAACTGGTCTCCTGGTTTCTGCTCTTGCCCCCTGCAGTCTGTGCCCAACATATCAACCAGAATTATCCTTTAAAACTTAAATCAAAGTGTGTCACTCCTCTGCTCCAGATCCTTTAAAGGATTTTACAGTCGAGCACAGTGGCTTACACCAGAACTTTGGGAAACCAAGGCAGTCAGATCACTTGAGGTTAGGAGTTCAAAACCAGCCTGGCCAACATGGCAAAACCCTATCTCTGCTAAAAATACAAAACTTAGCCAGGCATGGTGTTGCGTGCCTGTAGTCCCAGCTACACCGGAGGCCGGAGTACAAGAATCATTTGAACCCAGGAGTCGGAGTTTGCAGTGAGCCAAGATCATGCCACTGCACTCCAGCCTGGGTGGCAGAGGGAGACTCTGTCTCAAAAAAAAAAAAAAAAAAAAATTTCCATCTCAGAGTAAAAGACTAAGTATTTCCTGTGACCTATCAAGCCTTTTATTTCATGTTCTGAATTCTGTTGTTTGTATGACCTTATTTCTAATCTTTCCCGTATTTCCTCCACGTACACCACTGTGACCTCAGTGCTGTTCCTCTAGTAGGTGACTCAAGCTCTCACCACAGGTTTTTGCATTTGTTCTTCCCTCTCCTAGGAATGCCATTCCAGTAGGAATCTCTGTGTTGAACTCCCTTGCTTTCATCAGTTTCTTATTCAAAAGTCACTGTCTCAGTGAACCCTTTTCTGGCAATCCTGTCTAATACCTGCCTCACCTCACACATTGTATTCTCCCTACTCTGCTTTATGTCTTTTCTTAGCACTTAACACTATCTAAAATACTATATATTTTACTTATTTATCTTGCTTATTGTCTTTTGCCCCACTAGAATATAAACTCCATGAAGTTAGGGATTTATTTTTGGTCTGTCTATTCACTAATTTATCCCCATTGCCTAGGACAAGTAGTTGGTGCTCAAAAAATATTTGTTGAATGAATGAGTGTATTTCTAAAGTTACAGCTTTATTAATTCTCCCAAGTGATCCAGGATTTCTTACATGAGGCATATATTGTGGGCAAAAACATATTATGAGATTCCAGTTGTCTAATATTAGAATATTTTTAAAGGAAGAATAGTCCTGTTTTGCTATCTTTCTTTTTCTCATACAATCCTTCTTCCCCACCCCAGCGACTCCTGCTTGTACTTCATAGAATACTTCCTCTCTTAGGACTAGATATTTCTTTCTCTTTTCTTTATTTTTTTTCTTCTGGCTAAATAGCCACAGATTGTCCATTTGGGCTGACTCTCGCTGGAAAGTGAGTCAGTGCAGCCTAGTGGAGAGCAGAGGCCGGAGCATTTGCATCTCCAGAATGTTTGTATTGACAAATGGCAGTCAGTTATTGACATTTTTGTCCCTTGGTGATACTTCAATTGGCTTATCTTTGCTGGTCAAATGCCTTAATTGTTCTGGCCTTTAATTCAGTCAAAGTTGGAACTAGAGCAGAGGGGAAAGAGAAGGAGCCAGACTAACAGAACATCAAGCTTGAGCTTGGAGGCTGCTGGCAACGATCAGCCTGTCATAATGTTATGATTTGTTCATTTTTATACCATTTATTAGCCTTTACTTGTTGTGCCATTTGGCCTCCAGGGCAGATAAAGTGCTGTCTAATTTGGTAGGTTTGCTTCTGTCAGAGCAGCCTCGACAGGGAAGGTGTTAGCTGCAGTGACAAATAATCAATAGCTGTCGTTGTCATGAGGAACGTGAGCAGTTGGGCCTTTCATCTGGAGGATTAGAGGTCTAATTGGATTGAGAATAGGGAGGGTGGGCTGTTGGGTAACCCTGTCAGCCTTGTGAAGCTGTCAAATGTCGGCCTTATTCATGGTGAAGGGAATAAGGAACCTTGTGCTTTCAGAATTGAGGAGAAAGGCATGTGAAAGCCCTTTATACAAAGGAATAGATCCTGAAGTTGATTCAGCTAACATATGCTCCCTTTTAAGCTTAATTAAATATCCCTTTAGATAATAAATCTATGGAACTTTAAATGATATTTTTAAGGTTGAATGTGTAATATACACACACATTCACACATACGCTATACAAATCCAGGTTGGTTCTTTTGTCTTTGGTCATGCCAGAAGATAAACCACTTGAATGAAGGTGAAAAATGAAACTTTATGAGAGAAATTGCATAAGTTGTCATCTCATTGTCAGAATTAACAAGTGATAAGTATTTTTAATACTATTAATAGAAAAAATAAGTGAGACATTAAATTAAAAGGATAGATGAGTTAATAATAAAGTATGGATATGTGACAGTTATTTTTCTCCCCTGCTCATTTAGAAGTGTGGTTTCTTATAAAACAAAATCTTTCATTTATTCCAACCTGAACTAATCCAAAAAATGAAAAATTATGCATTGGCTAAATTGCTTCTTCAACGGAATGCCTAATTTTTTCTTCCTTAGCAAGTGACAGGATTGCATTTAAGTGATACCAATGGTATCATATCCAGTTCAGTCCCAAAATGTTTTTTGTATATCCCTATGTACTTATGCTGTACTCCTTTATATTTATGCTATAATGCCATCATTTGGAGTATGAATGGAGAAGATATTTGAGAAAAATGAGTTAGCTTGTTCTCTAATCTATAGAGCTCTTAATACTACCTCTGCAAGGCCAAGTAAGTGACTTTAAATTCCACTAAATTTCATAGAAATTGAACCAATTTAATAATGATAAATGTTAAACACAATTTTATTTAAAAAGCTTATAAACTTGTTTATGAATCCATTCTCTACGTACAAATTAAATTCAGTGCATTGCTGTTGTCCAAAAGCATGCATAATTTTTTTAAATGTTTTTATAATATGGTAGGTACTAAGAACATTTGTAAGCATCATCCCTACAGTATATCTTTATGAAAGCCTTGAATAAAGGTGGGTTGACAGTAATGCCAAGAGTGTGTGAGTCGGCATTTCTCACTTACAGATGATATACTTAGTCCATCTCTATAACCCCATGGTCCCTTTTCTATAGTCATTCAAAGCCCAGCTAACCAATTTGAATAACTCCAAAAAATACTCCAAAAGAACTAGATGCTTATACAAAAGACACTAGATGGATGAACCTGGTTATCTCACTGGGCCCTTCAAATCCTGAGGTCCATACTATTTATTACCATTACAAATATTTCATTAAGTTCTTCCTATATCAGTGCTGGCTTGAAAATTCTATGATTTTACTCACTTTCGTAATCCACAGTGAAGATCAGCAAAATTCTCAATACTAAGAATTTAGAATTATGGTTATCTAAAGTACTTGCTTTGCTTGATCTAAGCTAGAAGTATTTAAAATTTCAAACAATTATTCATGATTACAGAAATCTCTCAGATTTCATGCAGTTCTTCTAGAGCTGTAGCTATGGAAGTATAATTGTGAGTACATTTATACTTAAGCAGAATTACTCATAGGAAATGGTAAGGTCAGCCAAACACAGTGGCTCACATCTGTAATCCCAGCACTCTGGGAGACCAAGGCCAGAGGATCACTTGAGCCCAGGAGTTTGAGACTAGCCTGAGCAACATAGTGAGACCCTGTCTGTACAAATAAATAAATAAATAAATAAATAAATAAATAAATAAAATTTAATTAACAGTCATGGTAGCTCACAGCTGTGGTCCCAGCTACTCGGGAAGCTGAGAGGAAGGATTGCTTGAGCCCAGGAGGTCGAGGCTACAGCAAGCTGTCATCACACCACTGCCCTCCAGCTTGGGTTACAGAGCAAGACTCTGTCTCAAAAAATAAAAATAAAAAAGGAAATGGTAAGATCAGATTTGATATCCTTGCAAAAGAAGTTCAAAGTTTAAATAGGTTTAAATAGTTTTGTGTTTAGGGTTTTGATCAGAATACGCTATGACCTATAAACAAAATTGTTGCTCTTGAGGTTAGATTAGAATATTTTGTTGCTTTGAAACTCCTTATAATCCTTATTATTCACTCAACAAATATTTGTGCAAAAGCCACTGTGCTAAGTTATGGAAACACAACCATGACAGGGACTATCCTGCCCTCAAAGAAGCTAAATTGGTAATTAACATATAATATTTCTGTATTAAATGCTAGAAAAGGAGTAAGCTTAGGTATATCATGGGAAAAATGTAAGAGGGGCATTTAAGCCATCCTGGGGTGTTGTAGTCAAGAATGGCTTCCTTCAATAGATAGCAACTATGCTAAGTAGAGAGGAGAAAAGAGATGGGAAGCCCATTCTCTCCATTCTCTTGGAGTATTCTCAAGGAGGGAAAGAATATGTACAGTCACGTGCCACATAATGATATTTTGTTTAACTTCAGACCACATATACAATGGTGGTCCCATGAGCTATCACACCCAGACTATTTTTTATCTTTCATAGCATGTTTTTACTGTACTTTTTCTATGTTTATATATGTTTAGATTCATGAATACCTACCATTATGTTATATTTACCTAGAGTATTCAATACAGTAATATACTGTACAGGTTTGTAGTCTAGGAGCAACAGGTTATACCATATAGCCTAGGTGTGTAATAAGTTGTAACATCTGGGTTTGTGTATACTATGATGTTCACACAATGACAAAATCACCTAATGACACATTTTGCAGAACATGTTCCCACTGTTAAGCAACATGTAACTATAGCTCAATATGTATGGATTATTGACTATGAGGTAGAAAATATGGAGAGATGATATTGGACAAGTAAAGTGGGATCAGACCATGAAGTGTCTGTCCTACATGGAGGACAATAAATAAATCTGAATATTTACTGAAGAGTTAGATTTAAAACTTGAATATTGATTAATTGGACTAAATGAAAGAGATTTGCAACTAACTCACCACTGCCCTTACGATGACCAAATTCATATACCTTTCCTACTTCCTCATACCTCTTGACAAAATTGGTACATTTTACCTTCTTTATAACTTTCTCCATGCATCTCTTTCTTTTCTCTGATGTATATCAGGTATAACATTAGCAAAAGCATTGGGCTGATAAAAATCAGAAGACCCAGAATCATGATTTAGGCTCTGCTTCTTTCTAACAGAGTGATTTTATTTTTTTATTTTTTTATTTTTTTATTTTTTTTTTTTTTTTTGAGACGGAGTCTCGCTGTGTCGCCCAGGCTGGAGTGCAGTGGCCGGATCTCAGCTCACTGCAAGCTCCGCCTCCCGGGTTTTTACGCCATTCTCCTGCCTCAGCCTCCCGAGTAGCCAGGACTACAGGCGCCCGCCACCTCGCCCGGCTAGTTTTTCGTATTTTTTAGTAGAGACGGGGTTTCACCGTGTTAGCCAGGATGGTCTCGAACTCCTGACCTCGTGATCCGCCCGTCTCGGCCTCCCAAAGTGCTGGGATTACAGGCTTGAGCCACCGCGCCCGGCCCTAACAGAGTGATTTTAGGCAAGTATTAAGTTTAAACACTCCAGACTTCTGTTTCCTGTTTTTTAAATTTGTGGCAATACTTAGGTTCTTACAGGAGTTATCTAAATTAATAGATTTGAAAGGACTCTAAAACTTTTGATTATGTTAAAGAACACATAGTCTAAAGAGTCCTGACTTAGATCACAAAATGATAAGGCCCTTGAGCATGTAAAAAAAAAAAAAAAAAAAAAAAAAAAAAAAAAAAAAAATATAAAAAAAATTAAAAAAGTTTGAAAATTAAGCTATTCTCTATAACTAAGAAAAATATAAACATTTCTACATAGAAGATAAATATTTAGAACTCAGAAATNAAAAAAAAAAAAAAAAAAAAAAAAAAAAAAAAAAAAAAAAAAAATGTATTAAAACAGATTGAAGTTAAAATTAAGAAATGTCAACCAAAACACTTAGGTAACAATTCTAGGAATAACATTGGACCCTGACTTATGAATCTTAACCCCTTTTATTCGATAATTATTCATGAACAAATTTACCCCTGTTTTTCTATGAGTTTCTAGAATACAGAATCCTATCAAATTTATCTTTGTATCTTCCTACAATGCCTTGCACAAAATAGGTACTAAATAAATATCTTCAAGGAATGAAACAATGAATTCTTGTAGTGTCAGAATTTGTTCTGGATACGGTTTAATATCTAACAGCCTTGGATCATTTTGTTTTCTATTTTTCAGTTTTGCGGAGATGTTTAAAAAGACCACTACTTCTCTAAAATCTTTTATTGTTCCAACTTTGGAATCTATTAATGAGATATAGCATTTAACTCAGTGAGAAAAGACAGAAGCTTGGTACTGGTCTCATCTATTTGGACAAGGAAAGCTCTAAGAGAAGCTGGTTACAGAGGTTCAGCAGGAGGGGATATTGAGCTGCATAAATATTACAGTTTATCTGTAATCAAGGGCAGCTATTGTTAGCACAAGATTTAAAAACAAGTAGATAGAGAGTCAGATAATACTTGTGAATCCACTACAGGTAGGCAGTGGGCAACTTGAAATTCTGTCCAAGAGTAGGAGGGTTCCAATCACCAGCCAGAATAGAGCTTAAGATTGAGGGTGGCTATTCCACCCAGTGAGTCAAATTATTAGTTCAATAGAGTGTATTGGCTGCTTGGGGGAAAATATGAAAGCCCAGTGATGATCACTAGATTTGAAATCACTAGATACCAAGTCCCAGGTTATAATAGTTGAATGAGTGGCTCAAGATATATGCTTTCTTAGTGGTCAGTGCAGGGGTACCATTGTCTTAGATTAACTTAGAAGGATAAGGATGATTGAGATGGCCTAAGTACTTCTCACATCATTGAGATTGATAGAGCAGTACTCAACCATCTAGAAAGCCTTTCGAAGTAGCAATGGCTTTTGAAAATGGCATAGTAGCTCCTATTGGATCAGCCCTCCAGTAGATAACATTTATAAATTCTGAACAAAATATAAAAGCAACTATCTGGAGGAATTGAAGAGTGACCAAGGAGGCAAAAATTGTAGTGTAATCAGCCCTTGGAAGACTGTGAGAGTAACACTGGGTAAGTTTCCACTTTTATAACAGGGCCTACTCAGTTCTTCAAAGAGGATGAAGTCTGAAAAGAAATCTGCATTCTTACTTTTTGAAGAATCAAAGGACAGCATTTGGGGCAATGGCTGTAAGTCAGAAGAGATGTTTCAGGCTGGGCGCAGTTGCTCACGCCTGTAATCCCAGCACTTTGGGAGGCCAAGGCAGGTGGACCAGTTGAGGTACGGAGTTCAAGACTGGCTTGGCCAACATGGTGAAACTCCATCTCTACTAAAAATACAAAAAATTACCCGGGTGTGGTGGTGCATGGCTGTAGTCCTAGCTACTCAGGAGGCTGAGACAGGAGAATCACTTGAACCCAGGAGGCAGAGGTTGCAGTGAGCCAAGATTGTGCCATTGCACTCCAGCCCGGGTGACAGAGTGAGACTTCGTCTCAAAAAAAAGAAAAAAGAAAAAAAAAAAAAGAAAAAAGGAAGAGATGTTCCAGAACAGAGAAAATCATATAAGGGAAGGCCTAACCTCTACATATAAACTGCCAAAATCTCTGACTAACCCCTAACCTAAACATAGATGGGGAAAACTTCAGGCAACCAAACTAAGGCTAAAATAGTTCATCAGCGATTTAGCTGCTGCCTGCCTATGCAGGCAAAACATAATTTGGAGTTTGGGTTCAGCCAAGATATCTGCCTGCTAAAACAAAAATTGAATAGTTTTCAGCATAACATAACAGAATCCAGAATCTCTACAACGCATCATTTTCAATGTTTAAGATATTCTCAACTATTGCTAGACATGAGGACAAACAGTAGACTGTGTTCCATACTCAAGAGAAAAAGTAACAATGGAGAACAACCATCATTGTTGTTCCAGATTTTAATGAGCAGACAAGGAATTTAAAGCAAGTCTTTTAACTCTGCTTAATGATGCAAAGAAAAATATGTTCATAATGAATAAACAGATAGGATGTTTTGCAGAAAAATAGAAACTCTATAAAAAGAACTAAATGGAAGTTCTAGAACTGAAAAATACAGTATCTAAAGATTCACTAGAAGGGCTTATCAGCAGATTGGAGATAAAGAAGAGTCAGTGAACTTGAAGATAGATCAATAAAAATTAAGCAATCTTAAAAAAAAAAAAGCAGCAAATATACTAAGAAAAAAATGAGTCTTACTGATTTGTAGGACAATATTGAAAGACCAAACTGTTTGTAATTACAAAGATAGGAGAGAGAAATGGAGCAGAAAAATAATTAAGAAAATGATGGCCAAAAATTGCCCAAACTTGGTGAAAGACATACGTTTAAATATTCAAGAAACGTAATGAACTCCAATAAGATAAATACAAAGAAAATCTTGGCCCAGCGTGGTGGCTCATGCCTGTAATCCTGCACTTTGGGAGGCCACGGCGGGCAGACCACCTGATGTCTGGAGTTGGAGATCAGCCTGGCTAACATGGTGAAACCCCGTCTCTACTAAAAATACAAAAGTAACTGGGCATGGTGGTGTGCACCTGTAATCCCAGCTACGCAGGAGGCTCAGGCAGGAGAATCGCTTGAACCCAGGAGGCAGAGGTTGCAGTGAGCCAGAATCGCACCACTGCACTCTGGCCTGGGTGACAGAGTGAGATGCTATCTTCAAAAAAAAGAAAATCTCACCTGAAAATACTATAATCAAATTGCTGAAAGCCAAAGATGAAGAGAAACTTAAAAGCAGCCAAAGGGCTGAACTGAGCTGGTTGCCTTCTGTTACTGTGGGGGAACTCACTTCATCCCAACTTCTTCATACTTTCACTTCTGGAGGTCATATTCCTCTGACATCTTCCAGAAAAAAAAGTCTTAAAGCATTAGCCTTTTTTACAGTCCAGCTCTTAAGTTTTTTCCTCCCCTTTTTCAATAATAACATGAGTGTGCATCCAGCTTGTCCCCAAAGCCTGCCTTGCTCTGAAGCATCCAACTGTAAAGACTCTTCATCAATGTCTGTGGTTTGTGGGCCTGAAACAAACTATCCATCCTTGCATATATCTTCTGCTGAGATGCCTCACACAGAGTCTGGACAGCCCTAATTCTTTCACTAGTCCCAAAGGCAGACAACTCACTTCTGCAGAGAAGAGCACTGCAAAAAAGGAAGACAAAGTCCTGGTCAAGAAACAGATGACCAGAGCTGTGTTCTCTTCCACCCAGCTATGTGTACTCAGTGATAGATTTCAGAGACAGAAATACCTCAGTCTCCAGCAGATGCAAGAACTTTACAGCATCCTGAATCTTAGCTACAAATAGGTTAAGACTTGGTTCCAGAACCAGAGAATAAAATATAAGAGGTGGCAGAAAAACAACTGCCCAAAGAGTGGTGTGACTCCAAAGGCCTGAGCACCTACCTACCCCAGCCTCTATTTTTCCTGCCCCCAAGGATGCTTGGCGAGCACATCTGGGAACTTTCAATGTGGAGCAACTAAACCTGGAGCAATTCAGCCTGGAGCACCAGACCTGGAACAGCCAGTCCTAAAGCAGCCATTCCTGGAACACTCAGACCTGGTGCACCCAATCCTGGAACATTCAGGCCTGAAACAATCCCTTCTATAGCTATGGAGAGGAATCTCTGCAAGTCCTGCATGCAGTTCCAGCAAAATTCTTCTCTCAGTTACTTGGAGGCTGCCTTGGAAACTGCTGAGGAAAGCTAGTGGAATACAGGAGACCACTAGGTATTTTAGTACTCCACAAACCACGAATTTATTCCTAACCTATTCCAAGAACATGCAGCCTGAAGATACGTAAAGATGAGTGAAATTGGTATTACTCAATTTCAGTCTGGTCACTGACTGAATCATTCCTCTCCCCTCCTGCCTCCCTCATAGGATTTTTCTTGTTTGGAAACCACATGTTCTGCCTTCATATCTTTGTTTCCTTTATGCCTATCAAGTCGATGTTGTGGAGCGTGGGGTATGATTGGAGCCAAATCAGAGAGGTTTCTTTTTTTCCTATGGGATCTTTCTGGAGAAAAAAGGTTTTAATAACCTTGGCTGCTAAGGACAACATGATAGAAGCTGTCTCTGGCTATAGATAAGTAGATATAATACTAGTTTGAATATCTTTAGGATTTAGAACCTAGCCTCAAGAATAGGAAGTAAAAGTACAAATTGGTCTGGTGAAGGTATATTCCTATTTTCTGTGATTGGGAGGATTTACTTATTTTTATATTTATTTATTTTATTTATTTATTTATTTAGAGACGGAGTCTCACACTGCTTCCCGGACTAGAGTGCAGTGGCATAATCTTGGCTCACTGCAACCTCCGCCTCCCAGATTGACGTGATTCTCCTGCCTCAGCCTTCCAAGTAGCTGGGATTACAGTCGCACACCACCACACCCAGCTATTCTGTTGTATTTTCAGTAGAATGGGTTTCACTATGTTGGCCAGACTGGTCTTAAACCAGTGACCTTGAGATCCACCCGCCTCCACCTCCCAAAGTGCTTGGATTACAGGCCTGAGCCACCATGCCTGGACTTACTTATTGTTAAAAACCAATTATTAAGGTAAAGGATTAAGCTGTAACATACTTCATTAATTTCGTCAGACCCTCTGGCTCTGTGTTTTACTATAGCCCTTAATATAAATATGCTAATATTTATAGACAGTGGTCTTCTATTTGCTGTATCATAATGACATCAGTACTAGTTTGCTTGGTTTAAGTACAAATGAATAAAACAACCATACCACCTTTAAAAAAAAAAGTAGCCAAAGAAAAAGACATGATGATCCCCTAACCAAGGGAAGCTGCGAGGGACTGTGCCGTGAGGGACTGTGCCATGAGGGACTGTGCCATGAGGAATAGTGCATTCTGGTCCAGATACTATGCTTTTCCCACAATCTTTGCAACCCACAGACCAGGAGATTCCCTTGGGTGCCTACAGCACCAGGGCCCTGGGTTTCAAGCAAAAAAATGAGTGGCCATTTAGGCAGACACCAACCAAGCTAGCTGTGGGAGTTTTTTTTCTTTTCATACTCCAGTGGTGCCTGGAATGTCAATGAAAGAGAACTGTTCACTCCCCTGGAAAGGAGGCTGAAGCCAGGGAGCCAAGTGGTCTAGCTCAGCGGATCCCACTCGCATGGAGCCCAGCAAGCTAAGATCCACTGACTCGAAATTCTTGCAGCCAGCACAGCAGTCTGAAGTCGAACTGGGAAACTCTAGCTTGCTGGAGGGAGGGACGTCCCCCATTACTGAGGCTTCAGTAGGCAGTTTTCCCCTCACAGTGTAAACAGCTACCAGGAAGTTTGAACTGGGCAGAGCTCACCACAATGCAGCAAAGCTGCTGTAGCCAGACTGCTTCTCTAGATTCCTCCTCTCTGGGCAGGGCATCTCTGAAAGAAAGTCAGAAGCCCCAGTCAGGGGCTTATAGATAAAATTCCCATCTGCCTCGGACAGAGCACCTGGGGGAAGGGGCGGCAGTGGACGCAGCTTCAGCATACTTAAATATTGCTGCCTGCTGACTCTGAAGAGAGCAGCAGATCTCCCAGCAGAGCACTCGAGCTCTGCTAAGGGAAAGACTGCCTCTTCAAGTGGGTCCCTGATTCCCATGCCTCCTGACTGGGAGACACCTCCCAGCAGGGGCCGACAGACAGCTCATACAGGACAGCTCTGGCTGGCATCTGGCAAGTGCCCCTCTGGAATGAAGCTTCCAGAGGAAGGAACAGGCAGCAACCTTTGCTGTTCTGCAGCCTCTGCTGGTGATACCCAGGCAAACAGGGTCTGGAGTAGACCTCCATCAAACTCCAGCAGACCTATAGAATAGGCGCCTGACTGTTAGAAGGAAAACTAACAAAAATAAAAGAATAACATCAACATCAACAAAAAGGCTGTCCACACAGAAACCCCATCCAAAGGTTACCAACATAGAAGACCAAAGGTAGATAAATCCATGAAGATGAGGAAAAACCAGAGCAAAAAGGCTGAAAATTCCAAAAACCAGAACATCTCTTCTTCTGCAAAGGATCACAACTCCTCACCAGCAAGGGAACAAAACTGGACAGAGAATAAGTTTGACGAATTGACAGAAGTAGGCTTCAGAAGGTGGGCAATAACAAACTCCTCTGAGCTTGTTCTGTAAAGGAGCATGTTCTAACCCGATGCAAGAAAGCTAAGAACCTTGGGAAAAGGTTAGAGGAATTGCTAACTAGAATAACCAGTTTAGAGAAGAACATAAATAACCTGATGGAGCTGAAAAACACAGCAGGAGAATTTCATGAAGCATACACAAGTATCAATAGCTGAATCGATCAAGTGGAAAAAAGAATATCAGAGATTGAAGATCAACTTAATGAAATAAAGTGTGAAGACAAGATTAGAGAAAAAAAAAAAAAGAATGAAAAGGAATGAACGAAGACTCCAAGAAATATCGGACTATGTGAAAAGACCAAATCTATGTTTGATTGGTGTACCTGAAAGTGATGGAGAGAATGGAACCAAGTTGGAAAAGACACTTGAAGATATTATCCAGGAGAACTTCCCCAACCTGGCAAGAGACCAACATTCAAATTCAGGAAATACTGAGAACACCACTACGATACTCCTCAAGAAGAGCAACTCCAAGACACATAATCAGATTCACCAAAGTGAAATGAAGGGAAAAATGTTAAGTGCACTAATAAAGAAGAAAAGAGAGAATTAAATAGACACAATAAAAAATGGTATAGGGGATATTACCACTGACCCCACAGAAATACAAACTACCATCAGAGAATACTATAAACACTTCCATGCAAATAAACTAGAAAATCTAGAAGAAATGGATAAATTCCTGGACACATACACCCTCCCAAGACTAAACCAGGAAGAAGTTGAATCCCCAAATAGACCAATAACAAGTTCTGAAATTGAGGCAGTAATTAATAGCCTAGCAACCTCCAAAAGCCCAGGACCAGACAGATTCATAGCCGAATCCTACCATAGGTACAAAAAGGAGCTGGTACCATTCCTTCTGAAACTATTCCAAACAACAGAAAAAGAGGGACTCCTCCCTAACTCATTTTATGAGGCCAGCATCATCCTAACACCAAAATCTGGCAGAGACACAACAAAAAAAGAAAATCTCAGGCCAATATCCCTGATGAACATCGATGCAAAAATCCTCAATAAAATACTGGCAAACCGAATCCAGCAGCACATCAAAAAGCTTATGCACCGTGATCAAGTGAGCTTCACCCCTAGATGTAAGGCTGGTTCAACATACACAAATCAGTAAATGTAACCCATCACATAAACAGAACCAATGAGAAAAACCACATGATTATCTCAGTAGATGCAGAAAAGGCCTTCAATAAAATTCAGCACCCTTCATACTAAAAACTCTCAAACTAGGTATTGATGAAATGTATCTCAAAATAATAAGAGCTATTTATGACAAACCCACAGCCAATATCATATTGAATGGGTGAAAGCTGGAAGCATTCCCTTTGAAAACTGGCACATGACAAGGATGCCCTTTCTCACCACTCCTGTTCAACATGGTATTGGAAGTTCTGGCCAGGGCAATCAGGCAAAAGAAAGAAATAAAGGGTATTCAAATAGGAAGAGAGGAAGCCAAATTGTTTCTGTTTGCAGATGACATGATTGTATATTTAGAAAATCCTGTCATCTCAACCCAAAATCTCCTTAAGCTGATAAGAAGCTTCAGCAAAGTCTCAGGATGCAAAATCAATGTGCAAAACTCCCAAGCATTCCTATACACCAGTAATAGACAAAACAGAGAGCCAAATCATGAGTGAACTCCCATTCACAATTGCTACAAAGAGAATAAAATACCTAGGAATACAACTAACAAGGGATGTGAAAGACCTCTTCAAGGAGAACTCAAACCACTGCTCAAGGAAATAAGAGATGACACAAACAAATAGAAAAACATTCCATGGTCATGGATAGGAAGAATCAATATGATGAAAATGGCCATACTGCCCAATGCAATTTATAGATTCAATGCTATCCCCATCCAGCTACCATTGACTTTCTTCACAGAATTAGAAAAAACCACTTTAAATTTCATATGGAACCAAAAAAGAGCCCATATAACCAAGACAATCCTAAGCCAAAAGAACAAAGCTGGAGACATCATGCTACCTGACTTCAAACTATACTACAAGGCTACAGTAACCAAAACAGCATGATACTGGTACCAAAACAGAGAGATAGACCAATGGGACAGAACAGAGGCCTCAGAAATAACCCAACACACCTACAACCATCTAATCTTTGACAAACCTGACAAAAATAAGCAATGGGGAAAGGATTCCCTATTTAGTAAATGGTGTTGGGAAAACTGGCTAGCCATATGCAGAAAACTGAAATTGGACCCCTTCCTTATACCTTACACAAAAATTAACTCAAGATGGATTAAATACTTAAACGTAAGACCTAAAACCATAAAAACGCTAGAAGAAAACCTAGACAATACCATTCAGGACAGAGGCATGGGCAAAGACTTCATGACTAAAACACCAAAAGCAATGGCAACAAAAGCCAAAATTGACAAGTGGGATCTAATTAAACTAAAGAGCTTCTGCACAGCAAAAGAAACTACCAGCAGAGTGAACAGGCAACCTACAGAATGGGAGAAAATGTTTGCAATCTATCCATCTGACAAGGCGCTAATATCCAGAATGTACAAGGAACTTAAACTTACAAGAAAAAAACAACCCCATCAAAAAGTGGGCGAAGTATATAAACAGACACTTCTCAAAAAACAGACACTGTCTTCAAAAGAAGACATTTATGCGGCCAACAAACACATGAAACAAAGCTCATCATCACTGGTCATTAGAGAAATGCAAATCAAAACCACAATGAGATACCATCTCACTCCAGTTAGAATGGCGATCATTAAAAAGTCAGGAAACAACAGGTGCTGGAGAGGATGTGGAGAAATAGGAACACTTTTACACTGTTGGTGGAGTGTAAATTAGTTCAACCATTGTGAAGACAGTGTGGCGATTCCTCAAGGATCTAGAACCAGAAATACCATTTGACCCAGTAATCCCATTACTGGGCATATGCCCAAAGGATTATAAATCATTCTATGATAAAGACACATGCACACATATGTTTATTGCAGCACTATTCACAATAGCAAAGACTTGGAACCAACCCAAATGCCCATCAATGATAGACTGGATAAAGAAAATGTGGCACATATACACCATGGAATACTATGCAGCCATAAAAAATGATGAGTTCATATCCTTTCCAGGGACATGGATGAAACTGGAAACCATCATTCTCAGCAAACTAACACAAGAACAGAAAACCAAACACCGCATGTTCTCACTCATAAGTGGGAGTTGAACAGGGAGAACACATGGACAAAGGGAGGGGAACATCACACACCAGGGCCTGTCAGGGGTTGGGGGCTAGGGGAGGCATAGCATTAGGAGAAATACCTAATGTAGATGACAGGTTTATGGGTGCACCAAACCACCATGGCACATGTATACCTGTGTAACCAACCTGCACGTTCTGCACATGTATCTCAAAACTTAAAGTATAATAAAAAAAGAAAAAGAAAAAAAGTGATCCAATATAGTAAAGCATGAATACGGGTGACAGCATACTTTTCAGTAACAATAGGCACAAGCAGACAGTAAAATAATAGCTTTAAAATGCTGAAAGGAAAAACTGTCAATCTGGAATTCTATATCTGGTCGAACTATCTTTCCATAATAAAACTGAAGTAAGGACAAACAAAACTAAGAGAATTTATCCCAAACAAACCTATATTACAAGAAATAATGGTCGGGCGCAGTGGCTTACACCTGTAATCCCAGCACTTTGGGAGTCTGAGGAGGGCAGATAACCTGAGCTCAGCAGTTCGAGACTGCCCTGGGAAACATGGTGAAACCTCATCTCTACTAAAATACAAAACATTAGCTGGGTATGGTGATGCGCCTGTAGTCCCAGCTACTCGGGAGGCTGAGGCATGAGAATTGCTTGAGTCCAGGAGGCAGAGGTTGCAGTGAGCCGAGATCACACCACTGCACTCCAGCCTGGGCATCAGAGTGAAACTCTGTCTCAGAAAGAAAAAAAAAAAAAAAAAAAGTGCACCAGAAAAGATAAATAGGTAGCTAAAGATAAACAATTAGTTTTTCTTACTTTAAAATTAATATTAATTATAAAACTGTATTGTGGTATTGTAAATGTAGGTATAATACATATATGATATCTACAGCATAAAGTATGGAGTGGGGATTATACGACCATACAATTGCAGGGTCTTGCATTTTGTATAAAGTGATACAACACTAACTCTAAATTGACTTTGTAAAGTTATGCATATGAACTATAATACTTGGAGGAAATACTAAAATAATAATGCAATGAAGTGTTGCTTTTTTTTAATTCAAGAGAAAATAGTTTAAAGGAATTCTTAAAAATTGCTTGGGTTTCACTTCCCAAGATTCTAACTCAATTGGTCTGAGGTAGAAACCAGACAGTAATACTTTTTAAAAGCTCCTCACCTGATTCTAATATGTTTAAAACGCCAGTGTGGGGAATGTTTCCAACAGTGCTAAATCAAAGTTATTGGATGTAGTTGTATAAGAGAGAAGAGTCCTTGCATTAACAGAGAGTATGTGTTGCTGGAAGAACCATGCAGATCACCAGAGCAGTTTTACCCCATTGAAAAGCATTAGTTCCTGTGAATCCGCAGACCAACTTGCTTCCTGTTGATGACAAAGTCTTCACCATTTTGTAAAAAAATGAAGACAAGATCATTGTAGTATTTAACATATATAGGCTTGTGTAGTATTTAACATATATAGGTTTGTGTATGTCTGTGCACCTATAGTCTGTATGTAATAAGTCTGTCTTCCTGTTACTGCAGTTCTTGAAAATAGTTGGGTGGCCTTTTGCTACATAGGAAAGACATATTTAGAATAATATGACTTCATATATAGGCTACATGGTGTACAAAAAAATGCATGTGGGGGAAAGTAAGGGGAGCACTCAAAGATCTTCCAGAGCATCTCAAACAGAGATTCAATAAGAGGCCTATTTAAGAGGTCATTGGAAGGGAGATGCCATAATTCTTAAAGACATGCAGGAAAAAACAGTGATTTTAAATATTTGCCACAAATGGAAAATGATCGGAGTAGATACTCAAGTTACAATTAATTTGTGATCATTTGCTATAAAGCTGCTTTTTACCTGGGTGATTCTGTGTAATGCATGCCATAGATTTATCGATTGTCAATTATTAATGATTTTCCTCAGGCACAAAAGATGTAAATAGATATTGGTGAAAAGCTACCAGCTGTCCTTTCAGGAAGGACAGTCCTTTATTTCTTTTTTGAGGGCTTACACTTTTTTATGAAATAATATTCATAATAGATTTACTTTCTAAAATAAACTTAGATTGCAAAAATGTAAACTTTATACTGTCATCTTTATATTCATTCCAATAATATTTTTAATGATTATTATTATTGAGTTAAAATGTGCATACAAGAATGTACAGAAAAATATACAATAGATATGTATAATAAATGTACCCACTCACATCACCACCACCACAATCAGGACGTAAAACATTTCGGCAACACCAGAAAGTTCCTATTTTCCCCACTTTCAGCCAGTCTCCACCTCCATGGTTAACCACCGTTATGATTTTTAACACAAAAGATTAGTTTTGCCTGTTCTTGAACTTTTTATAAATAGAATTTTTTTTTGCTGTCCACAAGAGACACACTTTATTTTGTATATGCATAGAAATATATATATATATTCATTTTAGTAGTTTTTATAGTGCAAATAGTTTTTGGTTACGTGGATGAATTGTGTAGTGCTGAAGTCTAAGATTTTAGCGCACCTGTCACCTGAATAGTGTATGTTGTACCCAATATGTAGCTTTTTATTCCTCTGCCCACCCTCACCCTTCTCCTTTCTGAGTCCCCAAAGTACATTATACCCCTCTGTATGCCTTTGCATAACCATAGCTTACCTTCCATTTATAAGTGAGAACATGTGGTATTTGATGTTCCATTCCTGAGTTGCTTCACTTAGAATAATGGCCTCCAGCTCCATCCAAGTTGCTACAAGGACATTATTTCCTCCTTTTTATGGCTGAGTAGTATTCCATTGTATATATGTACCACATTTTCTTTATCACTCATCAGTTGATGGGCACTTAGGTTGATTGCATATCTATGCAATTGTGAATTGTGCTGCAATATACGTATGCACGTGGATGTCTTTTTAATGACTTATGTTCATTTGGGCAAATACCCAGTAGTGGAATTGCTGGATCAAATGGATCAAATGGTAGATCTACTTTTCGTGCCTTGAGAAATTTTCACATTGTTTTCCATACGAGTTGTACTAATTTTTTTTTTTTTTTTTTTTTTGAGATGCAGTTTTGCTCTGTCGTCCAGGCTGGAGTGCAGTAGTGTAATCTTGGCTCACTGCATCCTCCACCTCCTGGGTTTTAAGCAATTCTCTGCCTCAGCCTCCTGAGTAGCTGGGATTATAGGCACCCATCACCATGCCTGGCTAATTTTTTTTTTTTTTTTTTGGTAAAGACAGGGTTTCACCAACTTGACCAGGCTGATCTTGAACTCATGACCTCATGATCCACCCACCTTGGCCTCCCAAAGTGCTGGGATTACAGGCGTGAACCACCGCACCCGGCCAGGTTGTACTAACTTACATTCCCACCAGCAGTGTATAAAGTGTTCCCCTTTTACCCCATTCATGCCAACATCTATTGTTTTTTGACTGTTTAATAATGGCTGTTCTGGCTGGGCTATGGTGATACTATCTGATTGTGGTTTTAATTTACATTTCCTGATGATTAGTGATGTTTAGCATTTTTTTCAGATGTTGGCCATTTGTATATCTTTTTTCAAAAATATCTATTCATGTCATTTGCCTACTTTTTAATGGGATTATTTGGGTTTTTTTCTTGCTGATTTGAGTTTCTCGTAGATTCTGGTTATTAGTTCTTTGTCAGATGCATAGTTTGGAAATATTTTCTTCCATTTTGTGGGTTGTCTGTTTACTCTGATAATTATTTCTTCCACTGCACAGAATCTTTTTAGTTTTATTAGGTCTCATTTATTTTTGTTTTTGTTAAATTTGCTTTGGGGTCTAAATCATAAATTTTTGCCTAGACCATTGTCCGAAAGAGTTTTTCCTAGGTTTTCTTCTATAATTTTTATGGTTTCAGGTCTTAGATTTCAGGCATTCATCCATCTTGAGTTGATTTTTGTATATGGTGAGAAATAGGGATCCAGTTTCTTTTCTCTACACGTGCATATCCATTTTTCCCAGCATTTTATTGAATAGGGTGTTTTTTCCCCAATTTATGTTTTGGTATGCTTTGTCAAAGATCAGTTGTAAGTATTTGACTTTATTTCTGGGTTCTCTGTTCTGTTCCATTGGTCTATACATCTACTTTTATGCCAGTACCATGCTGTATTAATTACTATAGCCTTGTAGTATAATTTGAAGTCAGGTAATTGTGATGCCTCCAGATTTGTTCTTTTTGCTGAGGGTTGCTTTGGCTGTCCAGGCTCTTTTTTGGTTCCATATGAATTTCAGGATTGTTTCTTATTCTGTGAAAAATGATGTTTGTATTTTTATTGGAATTACATTGAATCTGTAGATTGCTTTGGGCAGTATGGTCATTTTTACAATACTGATTCTTCCAGTCAATGAGCGTGGGATGTGTTTCCATTTGTTTGTATCATCTATGATTTCTTTTTTTTTTTGAGACGGAGTCTCACTCTGTCGCCCAGGCTGGAGGGCAGTGGTGTGATCTCAGCTCACTGCAACCTCCACCTCCCAGGTTCAAGTGATTCTCCCGCCTCAGCCTCCCAAGTAGCTGGGATTACAGGTGTGTGCCACCATGCCCAGCTAATTTTTGTATTTTTAGTAGAGATGAGGTTTCACCATGTTGTCCAGGCTGGTCTCAAACTCCTGAACTCAGGTGATCCACCTGCCTCAGCCTCCCAAAGTGCTGGGATTACAGGCATGAGTCACTGCAACCAGCCTCATCTATTATTCCTTTAAGCAGTGTTTTATAGTTCATCTTGTAGAGATCTTTCATCTTTCTGGTTAAGTATATTCCTAGGTTTTTGTTTGGTTTTGTTGTTTTTGTTGTTTTGCAGCTATTTTAAAAGGGATTGAGTTCATGATTTGATTCTCTGCATGGTCACTGTTGGTGTATAGCAGTGCTACTAATTTGTGTACATTGATTTTGTAACCTGAGACTTAATTGGATTCATTTATCAAATCTAGGATTCTTTTGGAGGAGTCTTCAGGGTTTTCTAGGTGTATAATCATGTCATTGGCAAAGAGAGATAGTTTAACCTTCTCATTTCCAATTTGGATGTCCTTTCTTTCTTTCTCTTGCTGATTGCTCTGGTTAGGACTTCCAGTACTATGCTGAATAGAAATGATGAAAGTAGGCATCCTTGTCTTGTTCCAGTTCTTACAGGGAATGCTTTCTACTTTTTCTGATTCGTTAAAATATACGTTGTGGGTTTATCATATGTGGCTTTCTTCTATACTTAGATGGAACGTACCTCAAAATAATAATGTGTTGAGTGTTTTTATTATAAAGGAATGCTAGATTTTATTAAATGCTTGTTCTGTGTCTACTGAGATAATCGTATGGTTTTTATTTTTAATTCCATTTATGTGATGAATTGTACTTATTGACTTGCATATGTTAAAGCATCCCTGCAGCCCTGGATGAAACCCAGGGGGAATTATCTTTTTGATATGCTGTTGGATTCAGTTTGCTTTTATTTTGCTGAGGATTTTTGCATCTGTGTTCTTCAGGGTGATTGGTCTGTAGTTTCTTTCTTTTGTTTTTTGTTTTTTTCTGGTAGATCCTTTCCTGGTCTTGGTATCAGGGTGATACTGGCTTCATAGAATGAGTTAGGGAGGATTCCCTCTTTCTCAATCTTTTGGAATAGTTTCAGTAATATTGATACCAGTTTTTCTTCGAATATCTGGTAGAATTTGGCTGTGACTCCATCTGACCTTGGGCGTTTTTTGTTGTTATTGGCAATTTTTTAAATTACTGAGTCAGTCTCACGGCTTGTTATTGGTTTGTTCAGGATTTCTGTTTCTTCCTAATCGAAGATGGGGGGCTACATGTATATTTCCAGGAATTTATCCATTTCCCCTAGATTTTCTACTTTGTGTGCAGAGAGGTGTTCAAAGTAGTCTCAAATGATCTTTTGTATATCTGTGATGTCTTTTTGTATTTCTGTGTTACAGACATTGCTGTTGTAATGTCTCCATGTTCATTTTTAATTGAACTTATTTGAATCTTCTTTATTTTTTTCTTGGTTAATATAGCTAATGGTCTATCAATCTTGTCTACCTTGTCAAAAACTCAGCTTTTTGTTTCATTGGTCTTTTATATTGTTTATGTTTGTTTGTTTCAGTTTCATTTGATTCTGCTCTGATCTTTGTTATTTCTTTTCTTTTACTAGTTTGGAGTTTTGTTTGTTCTTGTTTCTTTACTTCCTTGAAGTGTGACAATAGATTGTCAATTTGTGATCTTTCAGACTTTTTGATGTAGGCATTTAGCACTATAAAGTTTCCTCTTACTACTGCTTTTGCTGTATCTTGGAGGTTTTAATAACTGTGTCACTGTTATCATTCATTTCAAATATTTTTTTAATTTCCATCTTGATTTCATTGCTAACTCAAAAATAATTCAGGAGAAGATTGTTTAATTTTCATTACTTGTATAATTCTGAAAGGTCCTTTTGGAGTTGATTTCTAGTTTTTCTCCACTATAGTCTGAAAAGATAACTGTTTACCTTATTGATAGTTGATTACCTTTGATATGATTTTGATTTTTAAAAATTTATTGAGACTTATTTTGTTGCCTATCATATGTTCCATCTTGGAGAATGTTCCATCTTGGAGAATGTTCCATTTGCTGATAAGAAGTGTGTGTATTCTTTTTTCTTTTATTTATTTATTATTATTTTTTTTTAATAGATGGGGTCTTGCCATGTCAGCCAGGTTGGTCTTGAACTCCTGGTTTCAAGCAATCTGCCTGCCTCACCCTCCCAAAGTGCTAGGATTACAGGCGTGAGCCACTGTGCCCAGCAAAGTATGTATATTCTATAGTTTTGGGGTAGAATTTTCTGTATTGGTTAGGTCCATTTGTGGTAGAGTGCAGTTTAAGTCTAGTGTTTCTTTGTTGACTTTCTGCCTTGATGATCTGTCTAACACTGTCAGTGGAGTGTTGTAGATCCCCACTATTATTGTGTTTCTGCCCATCTCTGGGATCTCCAGAGTTAGGTGCATATATATTTAGGATTATAATATCTTCTTGTTGGATTGATCCTTTTATCATTATATAATGACTTTCTTTGTCTTTTTTTTTTTTTAACCATTATTGCTTTAAAGTCTGTTTTGTTAACATCAGAATAGCTACTCTTGCCTGCTTTTGGTTTCCATTTGCTTGGAATATCTTTTTCCATCCTTTACCTTGAGTCTATAAGAATCTTTATATATTAAATGAGTCTCTTGAATACAGCAGATATTTAGTTTGTAATTTTTCAACCATTCTGTCAGTGGAGGATATAGACCATTGACATTTAACATTAAATGTAACATTAAATGAGATGTGAAGTACTATTTCAGTCATCATTGTTGACTGTTACCTACTTTGTTTTCTTCATGTGTTATTGTTTTATAGGCTTTGTGAGTTTTGTGCTTTTAAGATGTTCTATTCTGGTGCATATCGACCATTTGTTTCAAGATTTAGAGCTCCTTTTAGCATTTCTTGTAGAGTTGGTCTGGTAGTGACAAATTCTTTCAGTATCTGAAAAAAAAAAACAAACTTTTTTTCTCCTTCATTTACGAAGCGTAGTTTTGCTGGATACAAAATTCTTGGCCGACAATTATTCTGTTGAAGGAGACTAAAGATAGGACCCTAATTCTTTCTGGCTTGTAAGGTTTCTGCCAAGAAAGCTGTTGTTAGTCTAATAAGTTTTCCTTTACAGGTTACCTGATACTTTTGTCTTACTGCTCTTATAATTCTTTCTTTCATGTTGATTTTAGATAGCCTGATAATTATATGCCTTGGTGATGTCCTTTTTGTGTTCTTTTTTTTTCTTCTGAGACAGAGTCTCACTCTTGTCACCCATGCTGGAATGCAGTGGCATGATCTTGGCTTACTGCAGCCTTGACCTCCTGGGCTCAAGCAATCCTCCCACCTTACCCTCCCAAGTAACTGGGATTATAGGCATATGCCACCATGTCAGGCTAATTTTTAAATTTTTTTGTAGAGATGGGCTCTCTCTATGTTGCCCAGCCTGGTCTCAAACTCCTAGTCTCAAGTAGTCCTCCCACCTCGGCCTCCCAAAGTGGTATTACAGGCATTAGCTACTGTGTCCAGCTGGTGATATCCTTTTTCTAATGAATCTCCAAGGAGTTATTTCAGTTTCTCGTGTTTGGTTATCTAAATCTCTAGCAAGGTCAGGGAAGTTTTCCTCAATTATTCCCTCAGATAAGTTTTCCAAATTTTTTGTTTCTCTTCTCCCTCAGGAACACTAGTGATTCTTTGGTTTGGCGATTTTACATAATCCCATACTTCTTGGAGACTTTGTTCATTTCTTTTAATTATATTTTCTTTATTCTTGTCTGATTGGGTTAATTCAAAAGCTTTGTCTCCAAGCTCTGAAATTTTTTCTTCTGCTTGGTCTAGTCTATTGTTAAAACTTTCCAGTGCATTTTAAAATTCTCTAAATGTGTCTTTCATTTTCAAAAGTTCTGATTGGTTTTTCTTTAAAGTAACTATCTCTAGAAAATTTATCATTCATATCCTGAATTATTTTTTTTAACTTCACTATGTTGGTTTTCACCTTTCTCTTGCATCTCCTTGAGTAGCTTAACAATCGACCTTTTGGATTCTTCATCTGGTATTTCAAAGATTTCACCTTGGTTTGGATCCATTGCTGGAGAGTTAGTGTGATCTTTTGTGGGTACTGTAGAACCCTGTTTTGTCATATTTTCAGAATTATTTTTCTGGTTCCTTCTCACTTGGGTAGACTATTTCTTCTAGTATTTTTGAGTTTATTTTTCATTCAACTGTGTTTTTTAATTTTTTAATTCCCCCTTAAGGATGTAACTTTAATGTTTATAGTTTATTATAGCCTAATTTGACTCTTGATGATTTCCGGTGTGAAGACTCTGAGTTCCTTGGTTATAGAGAATCTTTGTATGATGGCTTTCTCAGATGCTGTTTGTAATAGCAGTGTGCTTGGTGTGTGAGCAGGTTCACTGTCTAAGTTTTCCATCTGGCTCACAGTGTAGACTGCAGCCCACCATTTCTTTCAGAGGGTCTGTGGTTTCCTTCAGTTTTCCTGTTAGGTTCCTGTGTTGCTTCTTGAACAAAAAGTTCACAGTAATCTCTACACACTCTTTTGTCTTTTCAAGTGGGGGAGGCATGCTAACAATGATTTCAGTCCACCATCTTGGAGAAAAAAGTGAGAGAGAGAGAGAGAGACAGAGAGAGACAGAGAGAGAGACAGAGAAAATGGAATAATGCAGTAAGTATTCTTCTGTGTCTAGGATCTTTCACTCAACATAATATTTTTGAGATTTATCCATATTGTTGCACATATCATAGCTTATTCTTTCTCTGCTGCTGAATTGTATTCTATTGCACAAGTATATCATAATTTGTTTGTACATTCATGTGATGAAGAACATTTGGGTTGGTTACAGCCTTTAGCTATTATGAGAGAATCTTATGAATAAATTGAAAAAATTAACATTCTTGTACAGGTCTTTTTGTGGACATTTGTAGTCATCAAATAAATACCTAAAAGTGCAATGCTCTTTAATAGTTCCTGCATATTTTTTGCTTTAGTAGATACTGCCTAATGGTTTTCCAAAATGTTGCTACCACTTTATACTCTGACCAACAACACGGTATGTGAGAGTTTCAGATGCCATACATCTTGGGCAGTATTTGGTTTTGTCAGTCCTTTTACTTTTAGCATTTCTAGTTTGTATCTCATTTTTGTTTTAATTTGCATTTACCTAATGACTAATGAAGTTGAGTACTTTTCATAAGCTTAATAATCATTTGTATATTTTCTTTTTTTTTTTTTTTTTTTTGAGACGGAGTCTTACTCTGTCGCCCAGGCTGGAGTGCAGTGGCCGGATCTCAGCTCACTGCAAGCTCTGCCTCCCGGGTTCACGCCATTCTCCTGCCTCAGCCTCCCGAGTAGCTGGGACTACAGGCGCCTACCACCTCGCCCGGCTAGTTTTTTGTATTTTTTAGTAGAGACGGGGTTTCACTGTGTTAGCCAGGATGGTCTCGATCTCCTGACCTCGTGATCCGCCCGTCTCGGCCTCCCAAAGTGCTGAGATTACAGGCTTGAGCCACCGCGCCCGGCCCATTTGTATATTTTCTTTTGTGGAGTTGTGTGCTCAAGTCCTTTACTCATTTTTTTCTGTATTATTTTTAGATGCTACTACAATAAGACACTATCCAAAGTTTTTAAATAAGATTTCAGATTAGATTACCTATGATAGCAATGTCTTTTTTATTTTTATTTTTTTGATACAGAGTTTTACTCTGTCACCCACACTGAAGTGCAGTGGTACAAGCCTAGCTCACTGCAGCCTTGAATTCCTGAGTTCAAGCATTCCTCCCACCTCAGCCTCCTGAGTAGCTGGGACTACAGGCATATGCCACCATACCCAGCTAATTTTTAAAATTTTTTTGTAGAGATGAGGTGTCGCTGTGTTGCCCAGGCTGGTCTCATATTGCTGGCCATGAACAATCCTCCCACCTTGGCTGCCCAAAGTGGATTACATGCATCAGCCATTGCGCCCAGCCAGCAATATATTTTGATTGATTTTTAAAATCTCTTTTGCACAGATTCTTTATAAAAATTTTGCCAGAATATACATAACATAAAATTTGCCACTTTAACCATTTTTGAGTGTACTATTCAGTGGCATTAAGCACATTCACAATGTTGTGCCACCATCCCCACTATTCCTTCTGTATATTTAGTAATTTCTTGAATGTAATTGACATGTAACAAATTACATATATCTCAGTTGTGTAATTTGATAAGTTGTGCCATATTTACAAATCTCCAAATTTTCCTAATGACCATTTGTTATCCCTTCCCCCAACCACTCTCTGCCTCCACCCTCCCTCCCCAAGCAACCAGTGATCTATTTTCTCTCACGACAGATTGATTTGCATTTTCAAGAATTTTATATAAGTGAAATCATATAAAACTATTCTTTTTGCCTAGCTTCTGTCACTTAGTGTAATTATTTTGAAATTCATTCATGTTATTATTGCATATATCAATGATTTATATATTGTCATTATTCAGTATTATTCTATTGTGTGGATATATTACAAATTGTTTTCAAGCTCCTGGTCTCAAGTGATCCTCCTGACTCAGCCTTCTAAAGTGCTGGGATTGCAAGCATGTACAAGGTAAAAGTTTAAAGTTTACAGGCGTAAGCCATAGCACCTAGCCTTGGATATACTACAGATTATTTAGCCATTTCCCTGTTGGTGGACATTTGGGTTGTTTTCTGTTTTGGACTATTACTAATGAAGGTGGTAAGAACATTCATCTGTAAGCATATGCTTTCATTTCTCTTGGGCAAATCATTAGAAATGGAATGGCTGGGTCATATAGCAGGTGTACGTTTAACTTTTAAGAAAATGCTAACAGTTTTCCAAAGTACTTGTACTATTTTACTTTCCCAGTGATAGTGAATGAACGTTCCATTTCCTTCATGCCCTCACTTTCTTATGAGGATACTTTGTATAGTCAGTCTTTTTCATTTGAGCCATTCTAAATATAGCCATTTATTCCATTTAAGTGTGTAGTGGTATTAATTTGCATTTCTCTAATGACAAATGATGCTGAGATCTTTTCATGTGCTTGTCATTTGTAGGTCTTTGATCTTTTTGCATTGATCTTGTTTCTGCAAACTTGCTAAAGTTCCTTATTCATTTTATTAGTCGTTTCGTAGATTTTTTAGACGCCTACATAAACAATCATGTCATATGTGAATTAAAATGAGGTTTGTTTTTTTTTTTTTCAAATCTTTATGCCCTCCCTTCCTCCCTTCTTTCCTTTCTTCCTTCTTTCCTTTATTTCAGCCTTATTTTACTGGCTAACACCTCCATTACAAATTTAAATAGAAGTGATTAGAGTAGACATCCTTGCCTTATTTCTGATCTTAGGAAGAAAGCATGTAGTATTTCACCACTAAACATGAAATTAATTTCAATTTTTAAAAGACATCCTTGAGCTAAAGAATGCAGGAATAACAAATGTAGGGGGAAGCTACTACTTCTGAGGCTGAGAGAGAGTATCCAAGACAGGAACAAACTTGGAAGCTGAGATTCAGGCCTTATAGTAATGAGTGTGGCTGTGCTCCTGGATGGTGAAGTTCACCGATATGCCAAGGGCCAGAGCTAGAGAGCTGGGGCTGATGAGCAGAAAGTTGCCCACTGGGGTAGTGGTGAAACTGGAGTGTGAGACCCACTGAGTCTCCTGTAGACCTCCGACATCTGCATTATAGGAGCAAGAAGAGCACATTGGAACCAGTGTGAAGAGCCCCTTCCTCTGCTATTACTTGCAGTGTCCCTGCTGCACCCACTACAGATGAAGTCAAATATTGTGGCAACTGGCAAAGGAGAAATGTTCACAGGGTCTAGTCTCACAAAACAGGGTAAAGAAGCTGATTTGGAGCTGAGAGGCAAAAAACTGATAAATAATGCACTGATCGAGGAAACTTTCTTTTGATTCTAGTTTGCTAACAATTTAAACCAAGAGTTGGTGTTGAATATTGTCAAATGCCTTTTCTACATCTATTGGAATTATCATATAGTTGTTGTTCTTTATTTATTTTGCTCGTTATATCAATTGTTTAAAAAAAATTTTAGAGATGGAGTCTCACTGTGTTGCCCAGGCTAGACTTGAACTCCTAGGCTCAAGCAATCCTCCCACCTCAACCTCCCGAGTACCTGGGACTACAGGCACACCCTACCACGTGCAACATATCAATTGTTTTTTTTTTTTCCTTTTTTTTTTTTTTTTTTGAGACGGAGTCACGCTTTGTTGCTCGGGCTGGAGTGCAGTGGTGTGATCTCGGCTCACTGCAGCCTCCACCTTCCAGGTTCAAGCAATTCTCCTGCCTCAGCCTCCTGAGTGGTTGGGACTACAGCTGTGCACCACCACACCTGGATAATTTTTATATTTTTAGTAGATACAGCATTCAACCATGTTGGCCAGGCTAGTCTCGAGCTCCTAACCTCAAGTGATCTGCCCTCCTTGGCCTCCTAAAGTGCTGGGATTACAGGCGTGAGCCACCATACCTGGCCACATCAATTGATTTTAAAATATGAAACTAACCTTGCACTTCTGGGATTAAGTCCTACTTTTTATATATTGCTCAATTTAATTTGCTAATACATTAAGGATTTTTGCAACAGTGTTAAAAGGAATATTAGTCTATAGTTTAGGGTTTTTTTTCCCCTTGTAATGTCTTTGTCAGGTTTTCCTATCAGGATTTGCAGACTTCATAAAATAAGCTGGGAAACTGTCTCATCTTCTTCTATTATTTATAAAGTTGAGTAAGATTGGTAAGATTGGAATTATTTCTTTCTTAAGTTTTTTATAGAATTTACCAGTGAAACTACCTAGTCCTGCTGGAGTTTTTTCTTTTCAATTCAGTAGGAAGGTTTTTTTGGCAACAAACCTACTTTCTTTTATTTATTTAGACTTTTCAGATTTTATTTCTTCTTATCTCCGTTTTAGTATGTTGTTTTTTTCAATGATTTCTCCAAGGCCCCTCAGGAAGGAATTTAGAACAAAAAATGATGGTCAGAATTCAATCCTCAGTTCTCCTTTATCTGAGGCCTGTGTGATAGCTTTTGGCATTTTTCATCTGGTGGGAGTTTCTGACAAACAACTCAAGAACATATGTTAAGATGTTATCTTTTACTTTCCATGGGACACCAAAATACCTTGTGTCTCTGGCTTGCTTGGGAAACTGTTTTTACTATCTTCTTGCTTATCAGGTAACTCATTTACTTTTCAAGGCTAGCTGGGTGCCTGGACCTTCCCTCAAAGGGACTCAAAATGGTTCCTTTATTTCCATGCTGAGGGGAGCCCAGCAGGTCCTTGAAAGGGATCGCTGTTCTATCTCAATCTTTTTCTAGCTTCTTATGCTAGAATCTTAGGTCAATGATTTTATATAATCATTATGATAAAATTGGTATAAAATATTATATATTTGTATGTAATATATAAATATATTATTTATAATTACCTAATTGTATATGTAGTTTTCTTAAATACATATAATTATTTAAGTCTGTGAAATTTTCCTAACCACTGCTTTAGCTGCAACTCACAAGTTTTGTTATGTTGCATTTCCTTCAAGTTTGAAATTCTGAGGGGAGAAAACACACTCCACATGTTTGGGTTTTTTTCTGCTCTCTCATTCAACACAGCAATCAACACAGAAGACTTCAGTGACCAAATATATGGAGACCTCTCCACCAGCAAGCAAGCAGTCAGTTCTGTAGCAGATACCCAGCTGGATATCCCCTAATTCAATTCTAACACTATCTACCCAGAGATGGTATCAGATCCCACAGATTGAAGGCTCAGTCTCCAGACTGCCTCATGCTTCAGACACCAGTTACAAGTCAAGGTCACCTGAACTTCTGACCAAACTGGCTTCAAGTTGGGGTTCCTATGACTCCCTGTTTAGTTTCAATTACTTTGCTAGAGTGGCTCACAGAACTCAGGGAAACATGTTTACTAGTTTATTACAAAGGATATATTAAAAGATACCAACAAACAGCCAGTTGAAGAGATACATGGGCTGGGTACCATAGCTCATGCCTGTAATCCCAGCACTTTGCGAAGTTGAGGCAAGAGGATCCCTTGATCCCAGGAGTTAGAGACCAGCCTGGACAATATTGAGAAACCTGACTCTATCAAAATAAATAAATAAAATAGAAAAAAGAAAAGATAAGCTACATAATGCAAGGTATAGAAGGGTCCCAAGCACAGAGCTTCTGTCTCTGTGGAGTGGGGTGCACCACTCTCCCAGCATGTGGATGAATTTCTTGTTCACCTTCCTATAAGCCTCCACATGTTCAGCTATCCTGTACCCCATCCTTTTGGGCCTTTTATGGAGACTTCATTGGATAGGCATGATTAACAACCATGTAGAAATGTGATTGAGCCAAAAAGGTGTGATCTAATTGTAATAGACTGAGGGGGGAAACCCATTAAGGCCTGTCCAGATTCATCTTGGCCTCTCTGTGCAGCATTCCTTCCTCCAGGGTATGGGGCAAAAACTCTTTTGAAACAGAGGTCTTGTAACATACAGTCAGACAAGGTAGGTCAGAGAATTTCTTTATGACCAGAGGCGAAGGAAGAGTAGAGTATATTTTTAGTTTCTGAGGCCTGCCTTGGAGAGAAAAGGGAGCAGATGAAAGGAAAGCAGGAGAAGGTCAGAGAGAGATTGTTTTCTGAGGCCTGTTTCTGAGGCCTAAAGCACCCAACATTTTAACAAAAGACCGTAACAAGGTCTGTGGGAGTTAAGAGCCAGAAACCATGGACAAAAATCTGTATCTATATTTATATCACCATCAAAATCAGATAATTAACTTTTATACAATATTATCCTCAGACCCTATTATTATCCCAAAAATATCCTTAGGTGTTAAGTTCAGAATCACACATTGCCTTTGTCAAACCTATTTAGTCTGCTTCAATCTAGAAAAGTTTCTTAATCTTTCCTCAAATTTAATGGTGTTGACACATTTGAAGATTAAGGGCTAGATTTTTTTTTTTTTTTTTTTGAGACAGAGTTTTGCTCTTCTTATCCAGGCTGGAGTGCAATGGTGCGATCTCGGCTCACCACAACCTTTGCTTCCCAGGTTCAAGCGATCTTCCTGCCTCCAGAGTAGCTGGGATTACAGGCATGCACCACCACGTCCCGCTAATTTGGTATTTTTAGTAGAGACAGGGTTTCTCCATGTTGGTCAGGCTAGTCTTGAACTCCCGACTTCAGGTGATCCACCCTCCTCGGCCTCCCAAAGTACTGGGATTATAGACGTGAAGATGTGAGCCACCGCCGCCCGGCCATTTTTTTTTTTATGGAGACAGAGTCTTGCTTTGTCACCAGACTGGAGTACAGTGGCACAATCTCGGCTCACTGCAACCTCCACCTCTGGGGTTCAAGCAATTCTTCTCCCTTAGCCTCCTGAGTAGCTGGGACTACAGGCGTGTACCATCACGCCCAGATAATTTTTGTGTTTTTAGTAGAGACAGGGTTTCACCATGTTAGCCAGGATGGTCTCGATCTCCTGACCTCGTGAGCCGCCTGCCTCAGCCTCCCAAAGTGCTGGGATTACAGGTGGAAGCCACCACGCCTGGCCCTGGCTACATATTTTATATAATGTCCCTCAATCTGGGTTTGTTAAGTATCTTCTCATGATTAGATTTGTGTTATTCATATTGGCAGAGACATCATAGAAGTAATGCTGTGTTCTTCTTATTGAATCCTATTTTGTGTCACAAAATTTTGATGTTTTTCATCACTAATTATGTTCACTTGCTCAACTAAGGTACTTGTCGGCTTTTTATCTTTATAATCAGTAAATATTTTGAGGGACAGTACTTTGAAACTGTGTAAATATCTTATTGTTTACTTTATCTGCTGCTAATGTAGCCACTCCAACTTTCTTATCACTCATTTCAGGCAAATGTTTTTCTATTATTACTTTCAACCTGTCTGTGTCTTTATATTTAAAGTGTATCTCTTGTAGCCAACATAAGCATCTCTAATAGACTTTCTTTTTTATCTAGTCTGACAATATCTGCATTTTAATTGAAATATTAGTCCATTTACATTTATTGAATTCTTGATATGGTTGATTTTAAGTTTTTCATCTTACTATTTTTATTTTGAGCCAAGTGTTATTGTTCCTTTCAATCTGTTTTCTTTTTCTCATTTGGATTAATCAAATTTTTAGTTTTTAATTTTAGTTCTTCAATTGGCTCTTTCCCTATACCTATGTATTATTTTTAAGAGGTTGCTTTTGGGTTTACAGTATGCATCTTTCACTTACTGCATTGGAATATTATACTATGCCTCATAAAACTTAACTATATCATATTATTGTTTTCCGGTAGCCATCGGTTCCGATGAGAAGTACACCATCATCCCTCTTGTTCCTATGTGTATAATGGTGGTGGTTGTTTTTCTGACTTCTTTCAATGTTTTCTTTTTTAGCTTTGATTTTCAACAATTTCCCTGTCATACACATAGAGGTAGTTTTCTTTATATTAACCATGCTTTGGATTCACTGAGATTCTTGGACATAAAAGTTGATATTTTTACCAAATTTAAATCATTTCTCAAATACTCTTATCTGTTCCATTCTCTCTTCTTCTGGGACAAAATTACACATAATGTTAGATTTTTCTATATTGTCCTACAAGTCATTGAGGTTTTATTGATTTTTGAAAAATCTCTTCCTTGTCTTCAAATTTAATTATTTCTGTTGATCTAAACTGAAATTTATTGGCCTGTTCTTCTGTTTTTCAGTCTACTATTAAGTCTATGCTATGATTTTTACATTTCTGATATAGTAGTTTCCAATTCTAGAATTTCCAGTTGGTTCTTTTTATGTAATTTTTCTCTGCTGAGATTCCCTCATTTGCTTGGTAATTATGACCATCTTTTTCTGTTAAGTCTTTGACCATATTTATAAAGCTATTGTAAATTCTTTGTGTGCTAATTCCAACATCTGGGTTATCTTAAGATCCATTTATTTTGTTTTTTCTCTTAAAATTGAGTCCTGTTTTTCTGTTTGTTTGCACATGGAGTAATTTTTTATAGTATACTCAGAATTGTGGATGATACCTTGTAGGGACTCTTGATTCTGTTATATTCCTCTAAAGAATGTTGACTTTTTGTTTTGTAAAAGTTAAAGCTGACTAATTACACTAAACTTGTTGAATGTCTCGGTTTTTCCCTTAGTCTAGTTGAATCTATTAGACCAAGTCCACAGTCCTGGTACATAGTCGATACTTCTAAGGCATGGCCCTTCTGAGATTTCAATGGGAAATCTGAACTCCAAATTCTACCCCTGTGCCTTGGGTAGTAGCTGAAATCTCTGATCAGCTCTTCAACTTTCCTTTTGTGGGTTTCTGCAGACATCTTGGAGTCTCCCATACATTGTCAATTCAGGGATCAGCCAAGGATTTTATGGGAGTCTATATGCATATATGGGGCTTCACCTCTTTGGCTCTTTTTTTTTTTTTTTTTTTTTTTTGCGACGGAGTCTCACTCTTGCCCAGGCTGGAGTGCGGTGGCCGGATCTCAGCTCACTGCAAGCTCCACCTCCCAGATTTACGCCATTCTCCTGCCTCAGCCTCCCGAGTAGCTGGGACTATAGGCGCCCGCCACTTCACCCGGCTAATTTTTTGTATTTTTTAGTAGAGACGGGGTTTCACCGTGTTAGCCAGGATGGTCTCGATCTCCTGACCTCGTGATCTGCCCGTCTCGGCCTCCCAAAGTGCTGGGATTACAGGCTTGAGCCACCGCACCCGGCCCCCTCTTTGGCTCTTTTACCCATCTCTTTTATTCCATCATTCTAATCTGATTTACCACATCTAATGTCTAATCAACTGAAGTAACCTACCAATCTTCCTGATTCAAGCCTTTGCCCTCTTCAAACCATTCTTCACACTGCCGCCAGATTTCATTCACTCATTTATTCATTTAACAAATAGTCAATGAGTCTTTCCTAAAAGATAATACTGTCAAGCAGTCAAGCTACTGCAGCTGCTAGGCTGGCTTGCCACATAGATTCAGCTGGTAAAAAGACCATAAGTCCAAATTGATTTAGACAGTTTATTGCTTATGGCACAGCAGGCAGCATGAGCTTCATGTTTGCATTGGTTCTCCTTGCCCCCAAGTCCCATAAGGGTGGTATGGACCCTTTGCAGGTCCAGATAGATGCTGCAAAGGCAGAGGGTCAGTGTCATACCTGAGGAAACTTGAACTTAAAAAACCTCCAATCTTACATCAAGGCTGTGAGCAAACCTGCCTATCCTTTGCCACCAAATGAAACATTATCTTTATTATCCTGGTTAGCAAACAAATCTGTCCTCTAACCTGAAGGGAGGTACCATTTCTAGCTTCCAAAGCAACTAGTTATGCAGACATCTTTGAAAAGATAGTCCAAATTACCAGATATGCAGATATGTGATGGAGAGTTCCTTCCAAACAAGTACAAACAGAAAGCAAACCACTTAGGTCAAGTTTTGAGATTGATTTCAGAGATATCAGAAATGTGTGCATCTGCTCCCCAACCCCAGTTATCATTCTCCTTTCCATCTGCAAAGATAAAAGAATCTCAACCACTTGCTAATTATAGACATAAATTTCCACGAAAGATTTTAAATATTTCTTCCCACAACAAGATATAAGACTGGAAACCAGAATTACCTTGGAAGTGTTGGGCTAGCACTCCTTTACACTAAACTGGAAAGGTATAGACTGCAAAAGCAGGCATTACCTGTTTATAATTAGCAATTTATGTATACTTTAAACAACTATCCAAAGGAATTGAGTTAGGTATAATCAGAAGAGGAAGAGACTAGAGATATGCACTATTATGGTTCTAGCTACAAGGGCCTTACACCCAAGATAAGGAGAATGGGCACATATACTTAAAGAGGGCATAATCTTACATGCCAGTGTTAGTATGCTGAGTGTCCCATACAAGCGAGTCTGGCCATAGTGCTCATATTCAGAGGTGGGAACAATCATTAGGGGATGCTTTTCTGGAACATTTCAGTTTCCATTATTCTTCTGACTGGGTGTTGAAAAGCAGTTATTACAATAGTGTTTTTTTTATTTTGACTTCCTGATGCATCTGCAGATGTGCACTGAACTTAATACTGTAGTCACAATGATGTCTTTACATCATTCAGGGAGTCATTCCTTAAGCCTAGCTAGAGTCCTTCCACTTACTTTATAAGTACATAATTCCCTGTATTAAAGTCTTTCCTGCCTAAAATACCTAAAAAGGCTTCTGTTTCCTGTACTGAACCTGCCTAATACATGGAGGAATTGAAATTTCAGGTGGGTCTTAAAGAAATGGTCAACTTTTGACATAGAATGAGAACCCAGAGAGAACTTCAGGCAGAGGGAATAGAGTGAGCAAAGATTAAAAGGCAGAAATGGCCATGGCATTTTTGAGAACCATTGAGGAAGCTGATTACAGAAGAGAATGATAGAGTTTCCTATTATACAAATTTCTTTATTTCCTATCGAATCCTAAATTTTTTCATCTCTTTTCCTTTTCCACTTCCTTTTTTTCTTTCTCTCTTCCCTCTCCTTTCTTTCCGTGTATCACTTGTCTACCCCTTTAACCTTCCATGTCACACAGTAGCATTCATAGACATTGCTTACTTATTTTGGTGGTTAAGTTGCTGCACCTCCAAAGTTTTTGTTCTTTCCACTGAATATTCCACTATTAGGTCAGAAGGCTCATTCTTGAACTTGGCTCTATTACTAAGCAGACTCATTCATAAATTTAGTCTCCTTAGACTAACTAGATTTATTGTGGGCTACCAGAAATCCTAGATGTGCATGACTGCACTTGGAAGCTTTGAGCTTTACAGCCCTGTTTACTGCCACCTGATTCTAACCAGAGCAATATCTCTTATCCATTGGCAGAAAAGAGTTAAGGATGTGATAGGGAATTTGAGTTAGTGGTGGGCATGAAAGTAATGTGATGGGCTTGTAGAAGATGAGTGCAAGGCATGTTGGAGACAATAACATAGATATTTCACCGTAGCTCTCAGAAAATTGTATCTCCTGAGGTACAAAACATAAAATCCAACATACATTTGATGTTTAGCATCTATAGCATTTGGTGAGCCATTGTGAAGCACATACCAGTTACTTTTGATAAAGTAGCTTGAAAGAAGTCTTGATTTTTAAAAAAATTCTTGCTTCAAACATACCACGTAATTTTGTTTTCCTGCCCCATTTTCTGTTATTCATTCTCAATGTTTTATATTGCCTGTTACTCAGTAGCTTAACTTCTTGTTGTTAATAATTATAGTCTCAGGTAACTTTTTCTTTGGCTTTGTGAACATTTTTTTCTCAAATTTATTTTATCCAGGCTAGGTATTTAGCAGCTCTGTGTTTCTTATAAAAATAAATACAAATTATAAAAGCTAAAATAAACCTTGAAAAGCATTTAGTGCAGCATTTCCCAAAGCTTCCTTTTTTTTTTTTTTTTTTTTTTTTTTGAGACGAAGTCTCACTCTATCATCTAGGCTGGAGTGCATTGGCACGATCTGGGCTCACTGTAACCTCCGCTTCCCAGTTCAAGTGATTCTCCTGCCTCAGCTTCCCAAGTAGCTGGGATTACAGGCATGCACCACCATGCCCAGCTAATTTTTGTATTTTTAGTAGAGACAGGGTTTTACCATGTTGGCCAGGTTGGTCTTAACTCCTGACCTCAGGTGATCTGCCCGCCTCAGCCTCCCAAAGTGCTGGGATTACAGGTGTGAGCCACTGCGCCCAGCCCCAAAGCTTTTTTCTTAAAGTAATATTCCCATGTATGTTGTGTAAAAAAAAAAGGGTTCCATGGTCAGGTAAGTGTAGGAAATACTGCATGGTTCCTCCTTGAAAATTTAGCATGTATAAGCATTCTAGAAGCTCTGAGAAGTTGCACAGTAACGAAACCCATTAATTTTTTAAGTCTAAAATTTCTCATAATCATTTGATCCCAATACCTTTTTTTTTTTCAGCATAAACTAACAGTACTTAAGGAAACAGTGATCTGTAAAACACTTTGATTAAAAAAATATTAGTTTATAACTTAATTGAATTTCCTCATTTCACAATTGAGGAAACTGAGGCCCAGAAAGTTGTTACTCATCACATCTAAAAACAATGCCTTACACAAAGTAGGTACTCAGTAATTGTTTGATAAATTGAATGATATATTTATGTTTAGATAACTAGTTAGAGCCCGGACGAAAACCCAGCTGTCCTGACAAGTTAGATCTATAGCATTTAATAATGATAAAGCAGTTCATTTCTATTCACTGCTATTTAAGCTGATGACAAAAACATTTTATAATTGCTATTTAAAAAAAGCATCATATGCTGGTTTAAAAGGCAAACTAAAGAAGCTGAATAGTTGGCTGATGTTTTAAATCGACATAGACAACAGTTATCTATCTCTTTAGTTTTTAACAGTGTCAAATACTGGTCTCTTGATATTGTTCAGAGCACTCTGGGTTTTGAAAAACCAGTTCAAGTATGTGCTAGGGCATCTGAAAGGGGAATTTTCTGAAGCTTTTTCTATTCCCATGATTCTCACAAAATTCTTCAATTCATTCTAGTCTAGAAAGTAATGGATCTTCCATAAAGATGTGCTAATCCCAAGGTGATCACAAAAAAACAGATTTTCCCACCTCTGAACAGGTTTCCTTTTTTGTTGTTGTTTCGCTACTTTTTTTTTTTAAGTATGCTTTGTGCGTTATACCCAAAATAATGTTTCTTTTTTATATAAAATATTGTGCTATATATAAGAAATACTTCAGGATTTCTGTGTTTTAGGACTCCATTTTGGCATGATATTTTTTGGTCGTTACCTACTTAGCTATGTCATATTTTAATATCACCAAAGAAAATATCTTAAAATGAAATTCTTGAATTGTGCTTGACCTTTCCGGTTGACAGTCAGCTTAAATTATATAGTGTCTCCCATTATCTCACAACAGATGTCATCTCTTAGGAATGCTTCCTTTCGTTGAAGAAGACACTGTGACAATAGGAAAGGGATGTGGGGTGAAAAAAAAAAGTCGTGTACCTTTTGTTTATCTGCAAAAGTCTGTGCATAGTTTTTATTGCTGAAAATAAACATGTATCATGATTGGTGTATGGGGGTTCACATTAGTATCAAAAGTTTTTATGGCCACTCTGCTGGTGACCCAGTATATTGTGCTGTGTTTTCTCAACTGCCTTTGTAAACACAGTAGCCTTAATAGATCATTTTGAAAGAAGCTGCCATCCTGCTGCATCTGTTGGTAGCCTTTCTCAGGTTTCTGACATATCCTTAATCTGATGCTCAGCCTTGTCATTTGGATCAATAGTAAACTAGATAAGATGTCTTCTACTTGCAAGGCTATGGCTATAAAAGGTATTTGAAAAATAAATTCACTTTTTATGTCCATGCCACAAACCTGGGGAGTACTAATTTGTCATTTGTCTCTCCATCTGTCTGTAAACAGTCAGTTAAATTGGTTATTGATGAGAATAAGGTGAATTATACTTGAAACAAGAGTAATATAGAAATAAACTTCATAGTAAATGTCCTAGATTCGTACAAAAATGTGACGTATTTTGGCTGTTGTCTTAACTTTAATCTCTAATTTAGAATAATGAGCAATTTGTTTTATATTTTCTATTCCAAATCATCAATAATAATTATAATGAATTATAATTATAAATTACACTTTACAAACCACTCACATATAGTATTTAATCCTGATAACCTCTATAACTATCCATTTTACAATTTGTAAAGCATTTGTTATTTATTCAAAAATGTTTATCTAGTGCCTACTATAAATGAGGCACTGTGCTAGGCACTACAAATTCTCTGTACAAAAAAAAATTGTGATGATAGAACATGTTAGAATTGTAGCATTTTAAGGTTAGAAGGAATCCTAGAAATCATCTACTATTAACTTCTCGTTTTACAGGAAACTAGATCATAGACAGTTTGTGAATCATGCTCAACCAGCTATTTAGTGATTTTTTTTCTATTATAGGATATAAACAGATAATCTTTTAAAAGTAAACTCATAGTTTAATCTTTTTGAATTTATATTTCCTCATCTAAGTAGTGAGAATAATTCTGGCTTTCACAACAAGAATACTGTGAATATTAAGTAAGGCATAATTAGGGAGCATTTTGAAATGTAAATGTAATCTAAGGATAAGAAACAACTCCTAGACAAGAGACAGGAAAAGAGTATGTAGAAATGTAAACTGCAGTTACCTCAGGTTTAAGAGGTGCAGGCTGATCATTGTTTTCTTTTTTTTTTTTTTTTTTTTTTTTTTTTTTTTTTTTTTTTTTTTTTTGAACACCTGTCAAAGATTTATTAGCTCATTAATGAGGGAGGCAGTAAGAAAAATCTCGTTCAGAGAGCATTTTGAGGAATAGGGTATTTATAGGTGTTTAAAAAGAAACGTTAGAATTATATTGCTAGATTGGATACAAAACTGATTAATGTTCCACAGAGCAGTAAAAGCCATAACCTTTGGGGTTATCTTTGCTACTGGACAGAAATTATTTGCATCTCTGCCATACAAAACCTCCAAGTTAACATGTAACTTCACAGAGTTTGAACCCATAATTAATAGTAAACAGCAAAATCAAGCAAAGGTGCATTCCTCAATATAATTAATTACCCTTAGGTGGCCTCATTAGACAATGCCCTTGTATGACATTGAAAGGACATGCCTTATTTCCAAACTTTGGAGAATGTTTCTTTTTTTTTTTTTTTTTTTTTATTTTTTTTTTCTTTATACTTTATTTTTGAAATTGCTTTAATGGACATGTTATTATTTTTATAATAAAAATTTAAAGTTATTTTTCTTTTTTTCTAACTTTATGTTTTGACATAATCTCAAATTTACAGAGAAGTTTCAAGAACGGTGCAAAGAATTTTCATATACTCTCAAATTCCCCAAATGTGCACATTTTGACACGTGTGCTTTATCCTTCTCTCTACTTTCCCTTGATATATGGGAATGTGTAGATATTGCCTTCTGAATCATTTGGGGTAAGTTGCAGGTACGATACTTCTTTGCCTCTAAATCTTCAGTGCATAGTTCCTAAAAACAAGGACGTTCTCTTATATAACCACAGCTCAATTATCACAATCAGGCAGTTAACATAAATAACATTATGTCATCCAAAAATCTTACTTAGATTTTGCCCATTGTCCCAACAATGTCATCTATTACAAAAAAAAATCCAGGATCAAGCATTGCATTCAATCACTATGTCTTTTTAGTCTTCATTAATCTGCAACAGTTTCTCAGTTTTTTGTGTATGTACATGTATATATGATATTCACATGTTCTAAGTATACAGGCCAATTAAATTGTACAGTAGCCTTCCTTTTTAATTTGTCTGATATTTCCTTATAATTAGGTTCAGTTTATGCACTTTTGGTAAGAATACCACAGGAGTGATGTTGTGTTCCTCTCGATGCCTCTTATCAGGAAGCATGTGTCATCAATTTGTCCCAGTAATGGTGTTAACTTTGGATTATTCACTTGAATAAAGCAGCTCCTGCCAGGTTCCTCTGCTGTGACATCACTATTTTTTCCGTTGTAACTATAAATAATAGGTATCTTGTGGGAGCTAATTTGAAACTATGTAAATATCCTGGGACCCCTCAAACCCACTCTATTGTTAGCATTGTTTGACCACTCACACCTGAGTTGTTATTATGATGATGACTGCCAAATGAATTATTTATTTATTTATTCATTGATTCATTCTTTTTTTATTTTTTGTTTATTTATTTATTTTTGAGGCAGAGTCTCACTCTGTCACCCAGGCTGGAATGCAGTGACACAATCTCGGCTCACTGCAACTGCTGCCTCCTGGATTCAAGCGACTCTCATGCCTCAGCCTCCTGAGTAGCTGGGAATACAGGCATGCACCACCATGCCTGCTAATATTTTTCTTTTTAGTGGAAACGGGGTTTCATCATGTTGGCCAGGCTAATTTCAAACTCCTGACCTCAGGTGACTCACCCGCCTCAGCCTCCCAAAGTGCTGGGATTATTGGCGTGACCCACTGTGCACAGCACACAACTTATTTTTAAAACCACTGCTTATTTAAGATATACAGTTAGATGTATACTTTGATGAAAACTATAAAAATCCCCTCTCTTGTTAAACAAAAAAACTAAAAAGGGTTAGAAGAGTTTTCACAGAAGTGCTAGCAGAGCTTGTGTTAGGCTTAGGGTAATAAAATTGTCGGTAAACTTTTTTCTTACTTTGTTTTCCCAAATGTTAATAGTTTTTCAAAATTTTCAATATATGCAAAATGTATAATTTCTAATTTTTGATTGGGTTTCTAAAATGTATGTTTGTTTATTTCCATTTGGTCCACAAAGAGCTTGAGGGAGATACTAAAACTTTGATTTCAGAATTGTAGTGTGCTTGCACTTGGAAGAACAGTTAGATTAGAGTTAAAACATAGCTATACCAAACAGAACATCTACCCTGGCATAAATTACAAATTGACACACCTAAAATAGTCTTTCATCTGCAAATCTTTATTTTTCACTTCAGCCACTAAGCTGTAGCATTATGCTTTCTCAACTCAGTTGCTCCTCTTAGTTTCAAATAAAAAGGTCTAGAATGGTGGCAGACAGATGAGGAGCAGTATAGAGTTCAGGGATTGATTTGCAGATGGAGGTATGTTTTGATATAATTTTTTAAAGATGGCTAAATGTGAGACTAGAAGATAACAGTTTTGAATTCAAGCATCATCACTGTGAGGATTTAGGCTACCATTTTGAAAATGGATAATAGTTACTAAGTCAGATTACTAGTTATGTTCAGCATTTGATTAAACCCTTTAATGAATGGCCTGAATGAGGTTCAGTAAAGGTTTTTTAGTATAATTGAATTTACTTATACATTTGTCTGTATATTTGTCTCTTTCCACCATCTAAGAAATCCCATCCATAGTATGGAACTGAAGTAGAGAACGCAACAGATGGATTCAATCAGTTGTTTGAAACAGTTCCCCCAAAGGCACACATCTTCACAGAGTAGGTGAATTGATTTTTCTAAACTGCATGCTAGGATCAATAAAACTAAGGTACATTGTTGGAAAACTAAAGATGGAGCCTACAAGACTTGGGGTGCTTCAAAGCAACCAGGAATTAGAAAAGATTTGTTGCATTTAGCATCTGAGTTTAATATTAAAACATGATATTTTAATAACTTGCTTGCAGTGTTACTGAGAAGGCTGGTCAGGGTCAGTAAAGAGAACAGGCTACACAGATTATCATGCACATCAAACAATGAGAACATTAGGAGCAAATGAAAGCTATTTTGTTTACAGAGACTACTTTTATGATGAGAGGAGAGCAATTACGGTATCTGAGAAAGAAACCAATATTTGTTGAGTACTCGTTGTGCACTAGTCACTTTTTTTCTTTTTTGCCAATGGGAAATCTGAGGCTTTGAGAAGTAGATTGCTCACAGTTATTAATAATATAGCCAATGAAGTACCCAGATCTGACTGGTTCCAAAATCTATTCTCTTTTTATCACACCATACTGCCTCCCCATGGGGTAGCATTTCTGGATCCCCTAAAGCGAACATCAATATGCTAGGAAAATGAATTACTTGTACTGTATTGGGGAAAAGGAAATGGATGTAAAAACTATTACCCTGTGGTTAAGGAAAATAAAAATTATTAGAAATTAAGTCATTGTTGAGTCAGAATAAAAAACATTTAGTTTTGAAGTAACTATAGAGAGTGGGTCTTCTGCCTTTTAGAATCATAGAGTCAAAGAACATTAAGCTGGGTGGGCTTTAGATCATAATCCACCCTCCTTATTTTTCATGTGGGAGGAAACGGAGGCTAGGAAAAATTCAGTGACTTGCCTTTGGGTGTGGAGGTGTTCTGACTGAGACCTCTCTCATGTCACTCCCTTGCTTAAATCCTTCAGTACTACTTTAGAAGACTGAAAGGAAAACCCAAACTCCTTGACCCTGCACTTCTCATCATCGAGTTCTTGCTTATCTTTTTGGCTTCAGCGTCCTGTGTCCCCAGTTCTACTCTATCCTCAGACATACTGTGTATTTAAAGCTTTCATTCTAGTCACCTCTTTTTCATCCTCCACACACAATATACTTGCACATTCAGCTTCCTTCCTACTTTAAGCTGACTTAATTGCATATACTTTCAACATGCAGCTCAGGCACTGTTTTCTCCAAGAAGCTTCTACTGACCCCTCAAAGCTGGGTTAGGTGCCCCTCTAAAGAGTTCTTACGACCGTGTGTCTTTCTATCATAGAACTGATCTCATTGTACAACAGCAGTGAATAGCATTGCATATGGTTTCACTTTCTATTATGGTCAAAGTGAGGGATAGTGTGGGCGTTATTGGAGCGTGTAATAAGTGGATCTAAATGACGTGATATACACAACTTACTAATGTTGGCTTCAGAATATCCATATAGGAGGAGCTTATGGGGACAAATTGATTGGAAGGGGTGGGAGTAACATTTGAAGCTGTCTTTATATAGCACTTTATATAAAATTCAGAAAATACTTATTGCCCTCCATATCAAAGAAATTGGGAGCAGGAACAAGATGGAGACATCGAGGAGTGCCAAAGTGTTAGTGATCCTAAGTTAAGATCCTGTTCAACTGCCATCTCTTTCATGAAGTCATCCTGTTCTAACCCCTTCCCTTCTTCACAAGGACATCTTGGGGAGTTCACAAGGAATGACTTTTAAGTGCATCCTCTATCCTGTCTCTGTGGTCTGTTTTTGTACGCTTTTTATGCATTCACCCTTCCTTGCTTATAATATTGCATTGCATACGAGCATACATCTGTATAAAGCTTCCCCAACCCTTAGCATAGAGTCTGATACTGACTAATTACATCAAAAATAACCATTGAAAGTTGAATTAATGGTTTAATTAGGTCAGTGCTTCTCAATGCCAGTTGCATTTTTTAATCACCTACTGAAAATTTAAGAAATATTAATTCCAAAGTCCCAGAAATTCTGATTTTATTGATCTAGGATGGGAACAGACTTTTTTATTTTAAGCTCCTAAGGACTGAGAACTCCTAGATTAGGTTCTTTGTTTCAATAGTGGTTCTCAAAGTTTAGGATTCTAGACCAGCGACACCAGCACTTCCCAGAAACTTGCTACAAATGCAGATTCTTGGTCCCCACACCAAGCCTAGTGAATGAGAAACTCTGGGGGAGGGCCTCTGTATTTTCAAGGCCTCCAGATGATCTTGATGCATGCTAGAGTTTTAGAACTACTTTTGCTAGAGTTTAAGACCAAAAAAAAGTTGTCCTTAAATAAAATACCAACTGTGAGAAACCAAATATACTTTATAATCATCCCAAAAGGTTGTACCAATTTAAAGCACCACTCTAAATAAATGAGAGTACCTCACAAGCACAACAGAATTATCCTTGTGGAAATAAGCATCCCAGCATTTTATAACTTTTTTCAGTATGTATTTTTGGTTAGTTTCCTATATGTAAAAGGCTCTCCAATGAAGGGATTAATTTTCATAATAATCTAAATAGGCTATATTAGTCAGGAGGAGCACATGAAAAATCTGGCATTGGATAAGGAAGACTCAGAGTCAAGAATACCTTTCCATAATTTCCTCTCATAGAGAAAAGCCTTTTTTTGACAGTAACATTTTCTCCTTCTTTCATTTGTGCTGTTTGACTACGTGCCACTTGATAGCTCTGTCTATTCCTATGGAAACCAAGTTAGTGGATGGAGCCAAGGCTTGGAGAAGGCATTGGGGGAAAATATTAGAAGAGTTCAGCCACAGAGCAACTAAAGATGTTGCCTTTCCCTCAGTCAAATCTTCTTTGAGAGCCAGAACCTATTTCAAGCCAGAGAGATGTTCTTGGCTGATGTATTGTCTAGCTGCTCTGCCAGATGGATGAACATCTTAAACTTGGAAAATAGCAAATAAAGCTCCTATTCTGTCTTTGGAGCACATTCTTAGCCTTTGCTTAGAGAATTATCAAATAACTAAAAAATATATTTTTAAAGGTTCGCTTAAGATGGCAGGTTAGTGATGTGGTTCTCATCATATTTGTTAAGTACTTAGAAATTTTAGCAATAAAACACAGAATTAAGCCTTGTCAATCAGAAGTTTAAGTAAAGAGGAAGAATGCCAGTCACTGGAAAAAGCAATGCAGATTTCGTTTCATTTCTGTAGCTCAGTGAATTTATGTCTTTCATGAGTTCATTGCTGTAATTGTTTGCTTCCCTATAAAATCACTTTAAAGACTAAGAAACCAGAGTACAAACAGACATCTAAATCAACTGAGATAAGAAAATTATCTAAGCATACAAGAAGGCACTCTCCTTTCTAATCCATTTCTACTCCACATTTTATATGGCAGTGGTAACTAACTCATAATCGCATTGTACTGAGCCATTTATGTGGATATTTATATTATGTTTGTATTTCAAGAAGGGTGTAGAGATTCCTATTTCCAGTTTATATTCTTTGATTTATGTCACAAAATTAATGTCTTCTGAGAAAACAATTGAGGCAACTATTAATATAGATGCCTCATAAATCTATATCTTGAATCTAGCCATCTCTTCTAATCTTCAGATCTCTATATATCTGCTCCCTACTCCCAACCTTTTCTTTTTGCTAGACCTCTCTGCATAGATTCCCTTCAGGTGCCTCAAACTCCACTTTAGGAAAAAAAAAAAACAGAACTCAAAAATTTTCATCCCTAACCCTATTTTTTCTTCCATCTCTTCAGTTGTTGGCAACACTCTCCATCTGGTAGCCATTCAGGAATCTTCTTATGTATTTCACTGATCTGTTCCCTTATTTCTATTTAACTCTCAACATTTCTATTGTGGATTGCTGTAATAACCCCCTTACTGCTCTGCTTGGCCTAAAGATTTGTTCCCCTCAAATCAGTGCTTCACATAACCTCCAGTGTCTTTTCTAAAAACCCAAATCAAATCATGTCATTTCCATCATAAATCTTCCTTTTTCCTGTCTTAATTTGCTTGGGCTTCTATAACAAAAATACTTTAGACTGGATAGCTGGAACAACAGACATTTATTTCTCACAGTTCTGGAGGCTGGAGAGTGCAAGATCAAGGCACCAGCAGATTCTGTGTCTTGTGAGAGCCTGCTTCCTGCTTCATAGATGGCTGTCTTCTTGCTGTATCCTCATATGACAGAAGGGAGTGAAAGAGCTCTCTGAGGTTTCTTTTTAGGGGTACTAATCCCATTTATGAGCTCCACCCTCGTGATGTAATCATCTTCCAAATGTCCTGTATCCTAATACCATAACATTGACAGTTAGAATTTCAACACATGAATTGGTGGGGTGGGGGTTGAGGGGACATATATTCAGTCTATAGCACTCCTTTTCACCAATATGATCAACTTTAGGCTCCTTATCATAACATATTAGACTATCCATTTTATAACCCCTGCTCACCTCTCCGATCTTACTTTTTACTTCTTACAGTGCATTTCTTTTCTTTTTTCTTTTTTTGAATTAGAGAAAGGGTCTCACTGTGTGGCTCAGGCTGGTTTCTAACTCCTGGGCTCAAGCAATCTGCCCACCTCGGCCTCCAGAGTGCTGGGATACAGGCATGAGCCACCATACCTGGCCTTTACAATGCATTTCATATTACAATGATATTGAATTATTTGCAGAGTTTGAGGTGTGATTTTACCCTAAATATAAGCTAAGAAGTTAGTCAGTTACTGTTTCATGGATGCTGACAATAGATATGAGACTCTGGGGTCAGAGACAAAGTTGTTTATTACTCACAACACAGCAAAAAGAATGAGCACCACCTCTATGCTTCCCTTGCCCCCAGAGAACATGTGGAAGTTGCAGAGGCTGCACACAGTGGGTTTTATTCACAAATGAGGAACACCAAGCTTCAGGAATCTGCCACTTTTATAGTAAGCACTTAGTAAACCAAGAGGAAGACATTATCTCCTCTCTCCAGTTGCTTGTTGCAAACACAACCCTGAATAATTACCTAATTAAAGAGTGGCCAAGACTTTGCATTCTTGGCATACCCAGTAAGAACATTTAGGAATGCTTCAGGCCCATGGTAGATTGACTCTTCCAACAACTCACCGCTCAGCCCAGCATTGTCTTGACATGAGTATGCCACTACATCAGCTACTCTTATTAATCTTACCAAGAGAGACAAGGACCATCACTTTAATTTGTCTCATACAGCACTTAACAAGACTCCAAGTAGCAGGATAAAAACATCCTGTAATACTGGCTTCAACTATGTCCCTCAGTATCTTGGACTAAATCAACTGTGAATAAGCCCCAGAGGAGAAAGTAGATCTTACTTTATACAACTAGGATGTAATCTAAGGCTGGTCTATTATTTATTGTGACCCATGCAAGGGAATTTAGACTGACATGCTAATCTTTGGCCTCACTGCAGATAGTTACAGGAGGTGCTATATTACAGGGGCCAAAAAGCAACCCCCAAACTCAAAGGTGGAATATACCATGGCCTACTCTTTCCTACATACAAACATACAGCCTGAAGAGGCACAATTCACTTTATTTCAGGATTTGACATTAAACTCGGATCACCATTACATTGATTTGTCTAAGCCACATGGGCAATATCACCAATAGTTGTTGCTTCAGTTGCCATGCATGGCATAATCCAAAGCTTCTTGCATGTCAGAAGAAGCGTATGGATTTGTATACATCAGGTTAAAATAAGGTTGTGCCAGTCCCTCTACTTCCATGTATACAAGAGGGTCCACATTCAGGAGCTGTCATTGATGGTATCAAGCACAACAAAAGAATTAAGAACCACCAATGCCCATGTGAATTTTTCTGTTTCATAGCAAGCACATGGTCAGAGATGACACAGAAGCAGGTCAGATGGCTGGCCTCAGCTGCTGTTTGATTCAGGTAGCTAACTATATCTTTGTTTTGCCAGGATGCACTTGTGGATCCAGAGGACAAAGAAAGTATTAATTGTCCTCCCCATCCCTGTACCTCTGAGGTCTCACATGTTCCCTTCCTAGGGAATGAAGTTGCTGCTTTCCTTCTTTGGCCATAGAGTTAATGTGTCCCGTTCCCTTAGATATAACTTCGCCTTTTCTCCAACTGCCCTTACTTGCGCCCATACCTTGTAGAAGGATAAGAGTGCATATGGGACAAATGTAGAAACCTATTATGTCTTCCATTTTGGCCTACGTGGACCACTGTAGAAGGACTCAGTGAGCAGGGCATTCAATCAGATGGTCATTATGGATATTTATGATCTGGGACCGTATCAGTTGAACAAAATGAATCCAGGTGGGTAAACCAGAATTAGGCTTGAATCTCTAAGCCCCCTTTTGGCTGGCTGCCACCCAAGGGATATATGAAACAAACCAGACTAAGATTGCTTTTGGGAAAATGAAAGAAGCATGATAACCAGGGTTGGGCCAGGTAGAATCCCAAATTTTCAAAATAGATATATATAATCCCCCACTCCTTTTGTCCTGATTATTTCCCAGGAGGCTACAAGGATGAAATGAACCCTTTCTGAAGGTGGCCACAGTTAGTAAGCAAACTGCTTCATACAAGAGTGTTGGACCAGGAGGAGGTAAGAGAGGTGGAACCAGAAATCTTTTTGAGTTGATTTTCAAGAAGACCATTCCAAGCTCTCAACAATTCCAAATACCTGAGGATGGTAGGGAGCATGGAATGTCCGTTAAATACGTAACTATTGGCTCATTGTTTGGCATATCATGGTCAGACTATAGAAGATCTAGGAACCCCGAAACATGGTCCTCAGTGCTATAGCTTGAATAGGCTAATCAGACTGGAGCAGTGACTCCATGTGGTGGAACAGCAACACCATAACCTGAAAAATGTCTATGGTGGAAAGGCACGAGGTGAGCCCAAGAGGAGGTGACAGAGGTCCCTGCTGGGAAGGGGCAAGGGCAATCCTCCATGTAATGTGGACTCCTTCACCACAAGAAAACTAGGCCAACTTAGCAAGATACATAAGTCTGGTATGCAGTAGTATCTTCTGTATGAAAAACATACCTTTTACTTTGTATCCAGTCTATTGTGGTGGATTCATTGCCTTTTCTAGTGCGATGATGGATCCTAGTGGCAAATTCCAGTGACCAGGCAATGCAGACTTGTTCAGCGACTTGATTCCAGTTGGTCTTATCAGAAAGCAGGCCCTTACTGTTACTGTAGGTATCTACGTGAGTGACCCAAAGTGTCTGATTGGCCACAATTTGTTTCTAGTTTGTGGCCCCAAACAGGAATATCTTTAATTTACCAACTGTAGTCTTCCAAGTGGCAGACTAGGTGACTACAGTGCTGTTAGCAGACCAAGAATCAGTAAAAATACGGCTAGTCTTTGGGAGTATTGCCTAAGGTAAGGGTGATGGCTTTTCATTTCGGCCCACTGGGCTAACTGGTCATTATCCTCAGTCTCCTGGAGTGTCGTTGAGATTGGACAGCTACTGCCCCCTACTGGACACCATCAGGTTTTAACTTAGCCAAAGCATCAGTAAACCAGGCCGAGGCATTTAAGGGACCATTAAGCAGCCAACAGCTTTGCTTCAGACAGTGGCCACCTCTATACCCAGTGCTTTGTCCTCACTGCCAAATAAGTCAGGCTGCAGCGGGAATCAGATACATAGGACAGATGACTCTGTCCTATTAGGCAAGGTTTTGCATTCACATTCACTTTTGAGCAGCTGCCCACTCATGTCTCAACCAAATGAACTTCTAATATTTTCAGCCCACCTAAAGTTCCATGTCAAATAGCAAGATCTTCATTGTTCTCTCCATTTGTTTCTGTTTTGGAGATTTCTTGACCCAGCAGCCACAACCACATGGTCTTTCAGCTTGCTGCCCCCATGGTCATGTACTATTCCTTCTTTTGCCTGCCCAGAGGAAGGTGAGCAAAGACAAAGGCAGTATTTGGGTGGCTTGCTTTAATTCCACCTCTCACCATTCAGATTCATTTAACAGAGAGAATATTGGGGTCACTTGCCCCTTAACCTTGCCCACCACCTGGGCATGGTCTCAGGGGGTCTTCTCATCCTTGAACCTGAGTATACCTGAGAATGGGCCTCTAGGGTTCTTGTCCTTACTCCTCAAGAAAACTGTGTCTCTCCAGCCAGGTGCAGTAGCTCATGCCTGTAATCCCAGCACTTTGAGAGGCCGAGGTGAGTAGATCACTTGAGGTCAGGAGTTCGTGACCAGCCTGGCCAACATGGTGAAACCCCATCTCTACTAAAAATACAAAAATTAGTCAGGCGTGAGGGCACACACCTATAATCACAGCTACTTAGGAGGCCGAGGCACAAGAATTGCTTGAACCCGGGAGGCAGAGGTTGCAGTGAGCCGAGATCGTGCCACTGCACTCCAGCCTGGGCAACAGAATGAGACTCTGTCAAAAAAAAAAAAAAAAAGAAAGAAAGAAAAGAAAAAAGAAAGGAAAACTATGTCCCTGTCAGCATCCTATCATCTTTTACCGTCTTGTCAGTTCTGGCATTTTTTTTTTTTTTTTTTTTTTTTTTTTTTGAGGAAAAGTCTCGCTCTGTCGCCCCGGCTGGAGTGCAGTGGCCGGATCTCAGCTCACTGCAAGCTCCGCCTCCCGGGTTCACGCCATTCTCCTGCCTCAGCCTCCCGAGTAGCTGAGACTACAGGCGCCCGCCACCTCGCCCGGCTAGCTTTTTTGTATTTTTTAGTAGAGACGGGGTTTCACCGTGTTAGCCAGGATGGTCTCGATCTCCTGACCTCGTGATCCACCCGTCTCGGCCTCCCAAAGTGCTGGGATTACAGGCTTGAGCCACCGCGCCCGGCCAGTTCTGGCATTTAATTAACCCTATTTACAAGGTAATAAGTTAGCTGCAGATGCTGGCAGAAGACACAAGACTCCCATCAGAGACAAAAAGTATTATTACTAATGGCATAGCTAGGAGTACTTATCTGTTTGCACCAGTTTCCCTCCCCCCAAGGATTATGGGGGCAATATAGAGGACTCGGATGGGCCCAGCACACAGTGGGTTTGCATGACATCTAAAGACTGCTAAATTTTGGGAATCTCCAGCTTTTAGTAAATAGAGTAGTAAGCAAGCCTGCTTCCTCTTTGCCCCAGTGGGTGACATTACCTCATCACTCAAGATTGCTCACTCCAAACCCCACTCTGAAAAATGGTCCCAGTAAAGAGGAGTCAAGCTTTTGCATTATTGGCATACCCAATTAGTACGTTCAGGGACACTCAAGGCTCAGGGCAGATTGCCTCTCCCAACACTATTGTGGTATTTCCAAAACTCATTTGTGTCTGCAACCACTACAGAAAAGTTTGATGTAATGAAATTACTGATATTTGTGACCTATATACTTCCTAGGGATAGTAATTGTTTTTAAAAATTAATACAGTAAATGCCTTAAGAGTTTATAAATACATAATTATATAGCTATCATTAGAATTAATAACAAATCATGTTTCTATTTTTCCATTTCAATTTTAAGTAATGTATTTTGGGTATATAATATAGTTAGGATTTAAAATGAACTATGACAGAGTACCTACTTTAAATTTGTGTGTGCTATTATAAATATAGTTATTTTTCTAGGCCAAAATTATATACCAATTTGTAAATGAACAAAAAAATATGGTGAACATTTGTATACATAGTGAGCATTTGTTTTTCTCTCCAAGTACAGTGACAGAAAATATAAGCACTGGGGACACAGAGAGAACAAGAATGCAAAGAAATTAATTGGAAAACATGTAGGTCTCAAAGTATTGGTTTTTGGAAAACATCTGGCCTCTTCAGTACTCCAGTGGGGAGAGAGGTCACTGTAGACAGTTTTAGTCAAGTCTTGAGCATTGAAATCTGCTAAAGTAATTATCTCAGCTGAAGAGGAAGCAAATAGCAAAGGCCCCAGGGAGACAGATATAGAAAATATGGTAGCCATTTTGGGAAAAAATGTAGAGGTGGGATCCAGAATATTTTGAGGATCAGCTGCCAATTGTCTAGAAGTTAATAATAAAAGCACTTACTGGGAATAAACAGCAGTCCTGTAGAATATGATTTCGGAATAGGGCTCAGGAAGATGCCTCCTTCCTTCTCACTGATTAAAAGGTGGTCATTTTTGTGCAAAGGGCAAGAAAATTCTTAGAATTTTGGAATATTCTTTGCCTCACTATGAGGCTACAACCTTAGAGAAGGCTGTTTGTCTAGAGAAGTGGCAGAAACAAGACACCATCCAAGCCTCAGGTCAGGAAGCTACTCACTAGCTCACTGATAGTAATTGTGACATCCCTAATATCACTGGAGATAGGGCTCCAGGAGATCTGTGTAAGACCAGATTGTTATAATGGACTAGGAGCTGGGTGGAAGATGCTGTGTGTATCAACAAGGAGAAAAAAGGAAAACAAAGCAAACAAATGAAAAGCAAAAATGAACCTGCAGACACAATTTCAAAATATTTGAAGAAATCTAATGCCAACAAAGCAAACAATATTATTCAGATTATGAATTCATTGCTAGTAGGAGAGCATAAAGAAAGCAAAAAGATAAGCCACACAGAGAAAATATTTGCAAAAGCAACCAAGAATTAGTATCCAGAATACATAAAGAACTCCTGTAGATCAGTAAGAAAAAAACAAATAGCCGGCCGGGCACAGTGGCTCAAGCCTGTAATCCCAGCACTTTGGGAGGCTGAGACGGGCGGATCACAAGGTCAGGAGATCGAGACCATCCTGGCTAACACAGTGAAACCCTGTCTCTACTAAAAAAATACAAAAAACTAGCTGGGCAAGGTGGCGGGCGCCTGTAGTCCCAGCTACTCGGGAGGCTGAGGCAGGAGAATGGTGTAAACCCGGGAGGTGGAGCTTGCAGTGAGCTGACATCCGGCCACCGCACTCCAGTCCGGGCGACAGAGCGAGACTCCGTCTCAAAAAAAAAAAAAAAAAAAAACAAATAGCCAAGTTCAGAAATGAGTTACAACACAAGAAGGCTATTTACAAAAGAAACAAATATCCAACAAACATGTAAAAACGTTCCACCTCAATTCGGGAAATGCACATCAAAACCCAACTGTAAGCCAGGCACAGAGTGGTGCACACCTGTAGCCCCAGCTACTTGAGAGGCTGAGGTGGTAGGATCGCTTGAGCCCAAGAGTTGAGTCCAGCCTGGGCAAGCTATAGCAAGACCCCTTCTATTAAAAAACAAAACAAAAAACTATAACCATCAGATTGGCAAAAATTAGCAAGTCTGACAAAACAAAGTATGCTGAGGATGTGGAGAAACAGGAACTCATACATTATTGTTACGAATGTTAACTTGGAGTAGCTATTTTAGAGAGCAATCTCAACCCAGAAGTTTCAGAAATTCTTATGTACTTACCAGGAGATATGTATGAGGATATTCATTACAATATTGTTTGTAATTGTGAAAAATGAGAAACATGCTAAATATTCCTCTATAAAAGAATAAATATATTATTTTCATGTGATAGCATACTTATTCCAGTGAAAATGTATGGACCCAGGCAACATGAATAAATCTGAAAAATACTGCCTTGAGTAAAAAATGACACGATTCTTGCAATACCATTTATACAAAGATTGAAAACATGTAAAACAATACTATGTCATTTATGGATATATATATGTTTATATGAAATAGAAGTGGAAAAACATTCATTGGAATGATAAACACCCAATTCAGGATAGTAGTCTCCAAAGAGGGAGAGAAGGTAATGGAATTGGGGACACAAAAGAAGTATTAACTTTATCTGTTAGGTTTTATTTCTTAAAAATGAAAAATCTAAAGCAAAATACCAAAATACTTTGCTGAAAATCTCCATATCATTGTTATTACCATTAAATAACTATGCTTTTTTTTTTAAAAAAAAAAAAAAAAAAAGGAGTTCGTCTTAAGAGAACTGGACAGACACAAATATAAAGTTAAAATTCACATTTTGGGCTAATTTGTTTCCCAGATTCATTTCAAGTGCTATTCTCTGGGTCAGAGAACTTTTCATTCTCTTTCACCCTTTTCATACATTTGGAGAATGTCATTTGGAAAGTGTCATAATCTTTATGTGACCGACAAAAGAAGCTCTTGGTGTTAATTACAGGAAGATTTAGATGAAAATTATGACCATGTAATGAAAAAAAAAATATTCACTGTTTCAGAGATATTAGGAAATGTTTTCACATTTCAGAAGCATGATGGACCTGATCATAGCAGCGTAACATCCTTTTAAATGACTAAATCAAGACCGTCCTGTAACTTCAGCTCCCTTACTTCTGCTTACCTACCATCAGAATTTTCTTAAGCATATGTACTCTTTTGATCTATGATCTCCTTCACCCTATACTATTTCCACTCCAAAATTATAAAAGCAGACCCTAAAGCAAACAGTCCTCCCAACAGGATCAGTTTCTGTATAGCTCTAACAGGTTCTATTAAATGATTAACTTCCAGGCCAGGCTCAGTGGCTCACACCTGTAATCCCAGCACTTTGGGAGGCCAAGGCAGGCAGATCACCTGAGGTCAGGAGTTTGAGACCAGCCTGGCCAACATGATGAAACCCTGATTTACCAGGCATGGTGGCAGGCACCTGTAATCTCAGCTATTCAGGAAACTGAGGCAGGAGAATTGCTTCAACCCTGGAGGCATAGGTTGCAGTGAGCTGAGATTGTGCTACTGCACTCCAGCTAGGCGACAGAGCGAGACTCTGTCCCCCCAACCCAAAAAAATAGATTAACTTCCAAATCCTCCAGAAAATATTCGCATTATAAGAATATTCTCAAAAACATGAGAACTCCTCAGTTCAAGAAATATTGAGGAAGTATTTAGACTTTCTATAATGAGAAGGTTTTACAGGAAGCAAAGTAGCCTATAACATGGGTCTGAAGGGTCACACAACCTTCAGAGGGTTGTCAGATTAGCGTGCTGCCTCAAACTAGTATCTTCCTCTGTTCCATTGATACTAGAAATATTCTCCTGATTTTAGCACTTAAAGTTCTCTGTCCCTTCTGCTCATTCCCAAAGACTGAATTTGCATACAATGGGCTTTTTTTTTTTTTTTTTTTTTTTTTTTTGAGACAAGGTCTTCTCTGATACTCAGGCTGGGGCTTGGTGGCATAATTAAGGCTCACTGCAGCTTTGACCTCTGGGCGGAAGTGATCTTCCCACCCCGGCCTCCCAAAGTGCTAGGATTACAGGTGTAAGCCACTGTGTCCAACCAGTTGCTTGTTTAGGAGAACAAACAGGTTGGCCTTGGTCCAGGAAAATTATATTGTTTCTAGTCCAGTCTTCATAGATAATATCTGATGGGTCTCTGTCATTTGAAATAGGAGATGCTGGCCTTATCATATAGCTGACTCCTCCCCAGGGTACCTGCTAAATTCCTATTGGCTATGCCTTTGTTGGTCCTATATTATCATTATCTGTAAGCGGAATATAGACATCTTTCTCAGTGTAAAAAAAATCAGAAAAACCACTACTGTGATTCCCCATTATCCATGGTTTTGCTTTCTGTGATTTCATTTACTGTGGTCAACCATGGTCTAAAAATACTACGGTATTTTGAGAAAAAAAGACCACATTCACATAACTTTTCTTACAGTATATTATTATAATTATTCTATTTTATTATTAGTTATTGTTAATCTTTTACTGTGCCTAATTTATAAATTAAACTTTACCATAGATATGTGTGTATAGGAAAAAAATAGTGTATATAGAGGGTTTGATTCTATCTGCAGTTTCATATATTGACTGGGGATCTTGGAATGTATCCCCAGCAGATAAAGGGGGACTACTCTATTTATAACCTTCTAACTATTTTTACTTTTACCTTTTCATAATCTTGGTTCTTAATCACCAGCTGAACTGTGTATATTACAATCAGATCTTTCTATCTGCATGCCCTTTATCATGGGCCATTCTTGGTTCTATCTGACCATCTATGTTTTGTTGAATACTCCAGACTGGAAAACTATTTATAATAATAGCAAACATCTGAGCATTTGCTTTGTGCATTGTTCTAAGAACTTTTACAAATATCATTTATCTCATTTCATATGCATAATAATTGCAGGTACCATTATTACCCCTTATATATAAGAAAATAGAGGCATAGGAGGATAGTTTATTTAATCTGTGAAAATTTTCGATGATACTTCTGTGAGAAACAAAGATGAAATTATGTTAAAGAGCTTTGTAGTAAGTAAAACGAAGTGCAAACATTGTACTGTTATCTGCTTCATAACAAGGCTCAATGAATGTTTGTTGAATGAATGAATGAATGAATGAGTAAATATCATTACTGGGTTGCACTGTGTCTTGTGAGGGTAGAGTCCTCAGAATAATGTAACGTGTAAATACGCCAAACACTGTGTCTGTAACTCAGTCGTTACCCCAACTAACATATACTAGTTTCCTTCTTCTCCTTCCCTTTTCCTGTAATTTCACAATCAAAATGACTGTCTGAGTATCTTTAAAAGGTCGTGATGAATTATTCTGTAATATTTGAAATGTTATGTTCAGAAAGGTCAAACTTTATTTTTCGGTATGAAGTGTCACACGGATTTGTTTTTCCTGGACACTTTTTTTTTCAAAGAAAAGATGGCAAGAAATTTAGAGCAGGGTGCCCTCTTGAGGAAATTTTAGCATCTTCCTTCTCAAGAACTGACATCAAATGAAATGAGAAGTCTAGATAAATGATGTACACTATTAATGAAGCTCAGAAAAATGAAACATTAAAAAGTAAGAATAACCAAATACCAGGTATTTGAGAATTAAGATTCTTAACTGTTATGATCTAATATAGCAACTGTAAATAAGAATTTTTATTATTATTTATTTATTTATTTTTAATTCTTTTTTTGAGACAGAGTCTCACTCTGTCACCCAGGCTGGAGTGCAGTGGTGCAATCTCAGCTCACTGGAACCTCCACTTCCTGGGTTCAAGATTCTCATGCCTCACCCTCCCGAGTAGCTGGGACCACGGGCTTGCACCACCACACACAGCTAATTTTTTGTGTATTTTTAGTAGACACAGGATTTCACCATATTAGCCAGGCTGGTCTGAAACTCCTGTGATCTGCTCGTCTCGGCCACCCAAAGTGCTGGAATTACAGGCGTGAGCCACCATGACCAGGCTTGTAAATAAGAATTTTTAAATGAAAACAAAAACCTCTAGAAGATATTTCATTTCTTCTTATTTACTCATTTCTTCAAGTAATATTTATTAGGCACCTATTCTGTGCCAGGAACTATGCTGGGCACAGGGATCAATAAAACATGGTCTCTGCCTTCATGGAGCTTACAGTTTGTGAGGGAGCTCACACAGAAGAGAAACAAACAAATATATATGTAATTACAAACTGAGAAAAGTACTGTGAAGGAAATGAATAGGTACTAGAATAAAGAATAACAAAGTAAATTCTATTTAGGGTCGTCAAGGGAAGCCTCTCTGAGAGGAAATATCCAGTAGAGTCCATTGGCTTTTCCACCTATTCTAAGTCTTCCCATCTAATATAGACAGTCTACAGATCCTCTTTCCTAGCCATAGTCTTTCTTATCTTCTCTTATCTCTGCCCCTGTGGTGGACTGAGTCAGTCCCATCTCTGCCCCTGTGGGCAAGCAGTTAGTTCTCAGTAGTCCTTGTGCACCTCACTGTCACTCTAGTAATCGTGCCTTACAACAGGGATGTCCAGTCTTTTGGCTTCCCTGGGCCACATTGGAAGAAGAATTGTCTTTGGCTACACATAAAATACACTAGCACTAACAATAACTGATGAGCAAAAAAAAAAAAATGCAAAAAATCTCATAATGTTTTTAGAAACTTTACGAATTTTTTTGGATCACATTCAAAGCCATCCTGGGCCGCATGCAACCCAGGTGCCACGGTTTGGACAAGCTTGCTGTAGAGCTGCACATTCTTCACAGTGGGTGGTCTGCTTGATTAAAAAATGTCTTCCAGGCCGGGCGCGGTGGCTCACGCCTGTAATCCCAGCACTTTGGGAGGCTGAGGCAGGCGGATCATGAGGTCAGGAGATGGAGACCATCCTGGCTAACACAGTGAAACCCCGCCTCTACTAAAAAATACAAAAAATTAGCCGAGCGTGGTAGCGGGCACCTGTAGTCCCAGCTACTCGGGAGGCTGAGGCAGGAGAATGGCGTGAACCTGGGAAGCAGAGCTTGCAGTGAGCCAAGAGCACACCACTGCACTCCAGCCTGGGCGACAGAGCGAGACTCCGTCTCAAAAAAAAAAAAAAAGTCTTCCTTACTAATATTGATAGTCCCTCATAGGAGAACATCAATGCATTATCATGCTAAAAGGGCCCACTTCTAACAAGGTTAAGGATGACAAATGGACAAATAATCCTGCCTGCCATTATCCTCTGAATAGGGAGAGATAAATAGGCACAAAGTAGGCCAAGAACTTGATCAAGCAATACTGTTTGATCCCACTGCCCTTGAAATATCTGAGGTACCAAGCACATAGAAACCTTCAACTGGAAGTAAAAATGAGGAACTAGACCTGAGAAAAGAGCCCAGAAGAACAATTTTTAGAGTCTTACTTTGTTCAAAGCTCCCATGTTACACAAACTTACTATGTAATGGTTGGCCTGGCTCATTAACACTCTTGCTATGGCCCTTGTAGCTAAGCTTCTTTCTTTTCTTTCTTTCTTTCTTTTTTTTTGAGACAGAGTCCCGCTCTGTCACCCAGGCTGGAGTACAGTGGTGCGATCTCGGCTCACTGCAACCTCCGCCTCCTGGGTTCAAGCAATTCTCTGCCTCAGCCTCCCGAGTAGCTCGGATTACAGGGGCCTGCCACCACGCCTGGCTAATTTTTATATTTTTAGTAGAGACAGGGTTTCACCATGTTGACCAGGCTGGTCTTGAACTCCTGACCTCATGATCCACTCACCTCAGCCTCCCAAAGTGCTGGGATCACAGGTGTGAGCCACCGCACCTGGCCTGCTTCTTTCTTGAGGTGGGTTGATTCTACCAGATTGGAGGATTTAACTGACATGGAGAGTACTGCCTGCAAGTGGATGGGCCTGCCATGACTTCTGAGTTGGCATTTAGGTGACCATATGAGTCTGGTATCCAAACTTTGAATAAGCTGCTTCTACCTTAGTTGTACCCATAAATAGCTCTCTTTAAGAAAATTAATCATCCTTCCCTTATTAACCAGAGGGCCCTGAACAAAACATTTAACTTCTTTGAATCTCAGTTTCCTCACCTGTAAATTGGGATTTAACATCTCTGCTTATTTCACATTATTATACTTTGAGTATAAATAATAGGTAGTATGTTGGTCAAAATGTGCTGAAACTAATACACCTACACATTGCTGCTGTTAGATAGCAATTTGGAAAATACACCAAACACTAAAATGTGCAAACGTCTTTGACCCAACAATTTGGTTCCTGATAATTTATTCTTGTGAAACGATTAAGAAAAAAAATATGAAAAAAGATGTACATTGAAGCATTTTCTACAAAATAAAATATTAAAATATTCTAGATGTTAACAATAATAGATTGGTTAAATAAAACATGTTGCTTTTATTTGCAATAAAATATTGACCAGCCACTATGTGAATTATATTCATGAAAAAAGTTCTTGGAAGGAAACATGAAAAAAATAAAACAATTGATATCTGAGTATAGTGGAATTACAAACATTTTTCTTTATCAATTTCTCTGAATGTTATTACTGTAGAAGAATAATTAGCATACTTAAAACATTTTAAAATTTAAAAAAAATTTGACCCCATAGTACATTTTTTTCTTATCATATATTGTTTTTTATTTAGGGAAATTATCGTTTCGTGAAACTCTTACTTACACGCAGAGCAAACTGGATGCAAAAGGATCTGGAAGAGATGACTCCTTTGCACTTGACTACCCGGCACAGGAGCCCTAAGTGTTTGGCACTTCTGCTGAAGTTTATGGCACCAGGAGAAGTGGATACACAGGATAAAAACAAGGTAATGGATACTCAAAATCGAACACTAATAAGACCAGAAAGCAAATGCTTCCTTTTATGATGTGAATTTCAAGGAAGAAGGCCTAAATTACCACATATATACATGGTAGAACAATTCCAAATCAGGGAAGTGTTTCACTTCAATTCTGTCGTTTAATCCTCTCAGCAACCATGTGTGTTAGGTAGTATCATCTCCTTTTTACAAATGGAAAAACTGAAGCTCAGGAAGATTAAAATTTTGCCTAAGATGCAAGTGGCAGAACTAGACTTCAGATCTAGTCCTGTCAGCCGGGCATGTTGGCTCATGCCTGTAATCACAGCATTTTGGGAGGCCAAGGCAAGTGGATCACCTGAGTTCAGGAGTTCAAGACTGGCCTGGCCAACATAGTGAAACCTTGTCCCTACTAAAACTACAAAAATTAGCCGGGCATGGTGGTGTGCACTTGTAATCCTAGCTACTCAGGAAGCTGAGGAATGAGAATCACTTGAACCTGGGAGGCAGAGGTTGCAGTGAGCCCAGATAGCGCCACTGAATTCCAGCCTGGGTGACAGAGTGAGACTCTGTCTCAAAAAAAAAAAAAAAAGTCTAGTCCTGCCTTAACTCCAAAACCCAACATTTGACAGGGAGTCATAATAGTTACTATAAGTGGTTAGACTCATGATGGCCAAATGCCCATGGCAATGTCCTAAGTGCATAATGGTTTAGTGGCCTACACTTTGGTATCAGACTTCCTGGGTTTCAACACAGAATCCACTACTTAACTTGTTCTGTATCCTTGGGCAAATTGCTTAACTCCTCTGTGCCCCAGTTTTTATATGTATGGAAAAAGGATAATAGGATTACTGTTAGGTTCAGCATAGTATTGAATTTCAGTAAACAGAATCAGAACAAGTATAACATAGGAAAAGAAAGGAATTACATGTTGTTTATTGAAGATGTGGTTATAGGCAGTTAGTGAATGCTATTATACTTGTGGCTTTTTAAAAATCTGCAGTTGTTAGTAAGCAAAAGTAATAGGTTAAATAGTGACTGTTCATATTAAATGCCTATAGGTACATCTTGAAGGAATACCAGGTATATCAGTTTCTAAAGTTTTTAATGTGACAGGTGGGCTTGGTTCCTGCTCATTAAATTATCTAATTGTAGATTGAATTGCTGACAATGCTACTCATGAGGGCTGATAAAAATTTGAACAGTTCTTACATTTTTTCTTAATAATTCTTCTAATAGGGAAGCCAGTCGTATAGAAGTATGTTGATGAGAACAGCAGAAGAGATTTTAAAGCAACTTCAACAAGTTCAAGATGATCATTTTTAACTTTTATCTGAAATAAAGTGTGAACATTGTCAAAATCAAAATGGAGTTCTTTCTGTTTAAAACAACAACAACAAAACCTGACAGAGCCAGGGAAGGCCATAAAGAGAGGATTCTCGTGCTTGTCTGATTTAAAAAAAAAAAAAAAAATCACAAACTGTGCAAAAACCACAGCCTTGCACAAAGGCCATCATAACCTTACACAAAAATTACTTCTTCAAAGACATTTGCCCAGCAACTGCCCTTCCAACCTTGCACAGGCATTATCTTTGTTATTGATCTTTGTAGCCAAGGATCATCATTTGAAAACAATTATGTAATCCTCCTCATTTTTCTTTTAAAAACTTTTGTCTTTCTTTACTTGAGTACACAGTTTAACAACGTCCTACTACCAGATACCAAATAAACATGATTTTCTTTCTTTGTTTTTCTTTTTCTATCACCCAGGCTGGCATGTAGTGGTATGATCTCGGCTTACTGAAACCTCCACCTCCCGGGTTCAAGCAATTCTCATGCTTCAGCCTCCTGAGTAGCTGGGATTACAGGCATGCACCACCACACCCAACTAATTTTTGTATTTTTAGTAGAGAAGGGGTTTCACCATGTTGACCTGGCTGGTCTCGAACTCCTGACCTCAAGTGATCCACCTGCCTCGATCTCCCAAAGTGCTGAGATTACAGGCATGAGCCACTGCACCTGGCCAAACATTATTTTCTTTTAGAGAGACATTGTAATTTAGGTTGACAAAAGCAAGTACTGCTGTATTTTCAAAATGTATCTTTTTAGCAATAACTAGGTCTAATAATTTATCCTCTAAAATTGTAGTTAAATTAAAATGTATCTTCTGATATATGGAATGGGTTCCAGATGCATATGCATGGATTTTTTATAGATATTAAAATTCAAAACATCCTATCAAGTTCTTAAGGTCCTTGGTGATAACCAGATGTGCATTATCAAGATCATCACTTACTTTGTTGATGATTATTTCTAAATGACTGGGCCGCTTTCTCTTTCTCTGTGTTATCAGTACCAGATGAACTAAATAACTGTCATGACTAAGAGGTCAGATTCTGGAGTCAGACTGCCAGGGTTAAAATCTCAGTTCAGCCACTTACTTCCTTTATGTCCCTGAGCAGATTACTTAGGTTCCATGTGCTGTTTCCTCATCAATCACATGCAAATTTAAAAACATACTTGTCTCCCAGGAATAGTAAGATGACTGCATGCAATTAAATAGACAATAGTCTCCCTTGTTCAAAGGAAATATATTCCAACACCCCCAATGGATACTTGAAACTGCAGATAGTGTCAAACCCAATTCCCGTCAATAGGAACACATTTCTGTTCATGTCTTCCACCCACAAATTTAGTACTTTTTCCATCTTAACTAAGCACTTATCAGGCACTATGGCCATAATTTTTGCAGTTTGGTATGCAACAGCAAAATCATGAATTTCTTCTTCCTTCTTTACAGTTTCACAGATAGATTTGTTCTTACCACAGAGCTTAGCAAACTCAACAAATTTTTCTTATTGAGAGCTTTAACCTTTTCACTTAAAGGAAACACTTTATAGCTGCTCTTTGGCATATCTGAATCACCAGTATCAATAATTGTGAGCTTTGGGGCCATTGAGTAAAAGAAGGGTGACTTGAACACAAGCACTGTGAATCTATATCGTGACAATGAATGGGATATCTGAGTTGGCTGCTAGGTGACTAACTGGCAGGGAATGTCTACAGTGGGGATGTGCTGAACAAGGAAAGATTTGTGTCCCAGGTAGGATGGGATGGGATAAAGCACTCTTTCATCATGTTATTTAGAATGGCACACAATTTAAAACTTATAAATTGTTTATTTCTGGAATATTCTATTTAATATTTTTAGACTTTGGTTGAACACAGAGACCTGAAATCATGAAAAGTGAAACCAAAGATACAGGGGAACTACTGTATAAAACTCTTGTAACAGTGCCTGTCCCATAGTAAAAGCTTGGGGAAAGTTAGTTGTTGTTACTGTTGTTATTCTGAGAACCTCTCGATTTTGCAGCAAACAGCTCTGCATTGGAGTGCCTACTACAATAACCCTGAGCACGTGAAACTGCTCATCAAGCATGATTCTAACATTGGGATTCCTGATGTTGAAGGCAAGATCCCACTTCACTGGGCAGCCAACCATAAAGATCCAAGTGCTGTTCACACAGTGAGATGCATTCTGGTGAGTTGAATGGTACTGCTAGACCTGAATGGCCTTTTTAAGAAAAATTTTTATTATGAATTATTCAATATATACAAAAGCATGTATTTGACATACAAGTAAATTATTAAGCAAAAGAATACAACAGACATATGGACCCATCCCCCAAGAAGTAGAACATTTCAGTACCACTATTTAAGACCACATAGAGGTTTCCTATGTCCCAGTTTTTAAATGCATTCATTCCCCCTATGCCATGCTCATTCCTGTACCCCAGCAACTACTTCCCTGAATTTATAGTTATTTCCTTACTTTGTTTCATACTGTTTTTATTAAATGGTGAATAGACATAAGTATCAGCAAAATACATGTAAAATATAAATAATAATGAAACAACAAATACTTATGTACTCACTATCAAGTTTAAGAAAAAGTATATTACCAGGCTGGGCGTGGTGGCTCACGCCTATAATCCCAGCACTTTGGGAGGCTGAGGCGGGTGGATCACAAGGTCAGGAGATTGAGACCATGCTGGCTAACACGGTGAAACTCCGTCTCTACTAAAAATACAAAAAATTAGCCAGGCGTGGTGGTGGGCGCCTATAGTCCCAGCTACTTGGGAGGCTGAGGCAGGAGAATGGTGTGAACCCGGGAGGTGGAGCTTGCAGTGAGCCGAGATCGTACCACTGCACTCCAGCCTGGGCGACAGAGCAAGACTCCGTCTCAAAAAAAGAAAAAAAAGAAAAAGAAAAAGTATATTACCATTACCTTTTAGGTCCTCTGAGTGGAGTACCTCTCAGTCTCATTCTACTCTCTCCTTTCACAGAGGCAACAACTGTCTTCAGTCTTGTGTTTATCATTCCCCTGATTTCCATTACCACATTTATTTGTATCCTTAAACAATATATTGCTCAGTTTTTAACGTTTTTGAATTTGATATACAAGGAATTATATTGCATATTTTTGTTTTTGTTTTGTTTTGTTTTTTGCAATACCCTTTTCTCGCTCAACCTTATGCTGGTGAATTTTTTTTTTTTTTTTGAGACGGAGTCTTGCTCTGTCACCCAGGCTGGAGTACAGTGGCATGATCTTGGCTCACTGCAGCCTCCGTCTCCCAGGTTTAATCAATTCTCCTGCCTCAACATCCTAGGTAGCTGGGACTGCAGGCGTGTGCCACCATGCCTGGCTCATTTCTGTATTTTTAGTAGAGATGGGGTTTCACCATGTTGGCAAGGATGGTCTCGACCTCCTGACCTCGTGATCCACCTGCCTCAGCCTCCCAAAGTGTTGGGATTACAGGCGTGAGCCACCGTGCCTGACCACTGATGATTTTATCTATGTTGCTGCATGTAAAAGTGATATTTTAATTTTTACTGCTATATAGGATTCCATCTTATGAATAAGCCACACAATATTCGTTCTGTTATTGACAGATACTTTGTTTCCAGTTTTTTGTTATTTACAAACAGTGCTGCATTGACATTTTTGAACATATCTAGGATATATATTTAACTGGTTGTTATAGGTGTATAGGAATGCAGTTGATATTTTTGATCACTGATTATGTATCTAACTAATTCGCTAAACTCCTTATTTATTTTGAATATTTATCAGTTGATTCTTTGAGATTTTCTACTCCCTCTGTCTCAGCTTCTAAGTTACATGTTTTTGTAGTCCAATAGTTAGTCATATTTGTTTTTAACACACAAACTATACTTTAAAGTATTTTTTAATCGTTTTTTACAACCTCTGATGCTAAAAGTATTATTATTTTGTATATGCAATACTTAGCTCTGCATTTTTTTGTATCTGAAATTTTCCTTCTAAAGCTATTATTTTACATCCTGAAATATAGTTCTTAGATTCTTATTTAAAATTATTCTATAAGTTCTGGGATACAGGTACAAAACGTTCAGGTTGGTTACATAGGTATACATATACCATGGTGGTTCGCTGCACCCATCAACCTGTCATCTACATTAGATATTTCTCCTAATGCTATCCCTCCCCTTGTCCCCCACCCCCCAACAGGCCCCAGTGTGTGATGTTCCCCTCCCTGTGTCCATGTGTTCTCATTGTTCAACTCCCACTTATGAGTGAGAACATGCAGTGTTTGGTTTTCTGTTCTTGTGTTAGTTTGCTGAGAATGATGGTTTCCAGCTTCATCCATGAGTTCTGCAAAGAACATGAACTCCTTCTTTTTTATGCCTGCATAGTATTCCATGGTATATATGTGCCACATTTTCTTTATCCAGTCTATCATTGATGGGCATTTGGGTTGGTTCCATGACTTCGTTATTGTAAATAATACTGCAATAGACATATGTGTGTATGTGTCTTTATAGTAGAATGATTTATAATCCTTTGGGTATATACCCAGTAATAGGATTCCTGGGTCAAATGGTATTTCTCGTTCTAGATCCTTGAGGAATCACCACACTGTCTTCCACAATGGTTGAACTAATTTACACTCCACCAACAGAATGAAAGCATTCCTATTTCTCCACATCCTCTCCAGCATCTGTTGTTTCCTGACTTTTTAATGATTGCCATTCTAACTGGCATAAGATGGTATCTCATTGTGGTTTTGATTTGCATTTCTCTAATGACCGGTGATGATGAGCTTTTGTTCATATGTTTATTGGCTGCATAAATGTCTTCTTTTGAGAAATACCTGTTCATATCCTTTGCCCACTTTTTGATGGAGTTGTTTTTTCTCTTGTAAATTTGTTTAAGTACCTTGTACATTCTGGATGTTAGTCCTTTATCAGATGGATAGATTGCAAAAAATATTCTCCCATTCTGTAGGTTGCCTGTTCTGTCTGTAGGTCCTGTAGGTCCCATTCTGTCTGTCTGTAGGTCCCTGTAGGTCCCATGTCTATAGGGACCTGTAAGTCCCATTCTGTAGGTTGCCTCTTCTATCACTCTGATGATAGTTTCTTTTGCTGTGCAGAAGCTCTTTAGTTGAATTAGATCCCATTTGCCAATTTTGGCTTTTGTTACCATTGCTTTTGGTGTTTTAGTCATGAAGTCTTTGCCCATGCCTATGTCCTGAATGGTATTGCCTAGGTTTTCTTCTAGTGTTTTTATGGTTTTAGGTCTTATGTTTAAGTTTTTAATCCATCTTGAGTTAATTTTTGTATAAGATATAAGGAAGGGGTCCAGTTTCAGTTTTCCAAACTCCATTTATGAAATAGGGAATCCTTTCCCCATTGCTTGTTTTTGTCAAGTTTGTCAAAGATCAAATGGTTGTAGATGTGTGGCATTATTTCTGAGGACTCTGTTCTGTTCCATTGGTCTATATATCTGTTTTGGTACAAGTACCATGCTGTTTTGGTTACTGTAGCCTTGTATTATAGTTTGAAGTAAGGTAGCATGATGCCTCCACCTTTGTTCTTTTTGCTTAGGATTGTCTTGGCTATACGGTCTCTTTTTTGGTTACATACAAAATTTAAAATAGTTTTTTTCTAATTCTGTGAAGAAAGTCAATGGTAGCTTGATGGAAATAGCATTGAATCTATATATTACTTTGGGCCGTATGGCCATTTTCACAATATTGATTCTTCCTGTCCATGAGCGTGGAATGTTTTTCCATTTGTTTGTGTCCTCTCTTATTTCTTTGAGCGGTGGTTTGTAGTTCTCCTTTAGGGAACTACAACGTGAAGAAGTCCTTTACATTCCTTGTAAGTTGTATTCCTAGATATTTTATTTCTCTTTGTGGCAATTGTGAATGGGAGTTCACTCATGATTTGCTCTCTGTCTGTTATTGGTGTATAGGAATGCTTGTGATTTTTGCACATTGATTTTGTATCCTGAGACTTTACTCAAGCTGCTTATCAGCTTAAGGAGTTTCTGGGCTGAGATGATGGGGTTATTTAAATACACAATCATGTCATCTACAAACAGAGACAATTTGACTTTCTCTCTTCCTATTCGAATAACCTTTATTTCTCTTACCTGATTGCCCTGGCCAGAACTTTCAATACTATATTGAACAGGAGTGGTGAGAAAGGGTATCCTTGTCATGTGCCAGTTTTAAAAGGGAATGCTTCCAGCTTTTGCCCATTCATTATGATATTGGCTGTGGATTTGTCATAAATAGCTCTTATTATTTTTAGATATGTTCCTTCAATACCTATTTTATTGAGTGGTTTTAGCATGAAGGGGTGTTGAATGTTATCGAAGGCCTTTTCTGCATCTATTGAGATAATCATGTGGTTTTTGTCATGGGTTCTGTTTATGTGATGGATTACATTTATTGATTTGCATATGTTGAACCAGCCTTGCATGCCAGGGATGAAGCCAACTTGATCGTGGTAGATAAGCTTTTTGATATGCTGCTAGTTTCGGTTTACCAGTATTTTATTGAGGATTTTTGCATTGATGTTCACCAGGGATATTGGCCTGAAATTTCCTTTTTTTCTTGTGTCTCTGCCGGTTTTGGTTTCAGGATGATGCTGTCTTCATAAAATGAGTTAGGGAGGAGTCCCTCTTTTTCTATTGATTGGAATAGTTTCAGAAGGAATGGTACCAGCTCCTCTTTGTACCTCTGGTAAAATTCAGCTGTGAATCTGTCTGGTCCTGGACTTTTATTGGTTGGTAGGCTATTAATTACTGCCTCAATTTCAGAACCTGTTATTGGTCTATTCAGGGATTCAACTTCTTCCTGGTTTAGTCTTGGGAGAGTGTATGTGTCCAGGAATTTATCCATTTCTTCAAGATTTTCCAGTTTATTTGCATGGAAGTGTTTATAGTATTCTCTGATGGTAGTTTGTATTTCTGTGGGGTCAGTGGTGATATCCCCTATACCATTTTTTATTGTGTCTATTTAATTCTCTCTTTTCTTCTTTATTAGTGGTCTATTTTGTTAGTCTTTTCAAAAAACCAGCTCCTGAATTCATTGATTTTTTGAAGGGTTTTTCGTGTTTCTATCTCCTTCAGTGCTGCGCTGATCTTAGTTATCTCTTGTCTTTTGTTACATTTTGAATGTGTTTGCTCTTGTTTCTCTAGTTCTTTTAATTGTGATGTTAGGGTGTCAATTTTAGATCTTACCCATTTTGTCCTGTGGGCATTTCGTGCTGTAAATTTCCCTCTAACCACTTCTTTAGCTGTGTCCTACAGATTCTGGTACCTTGTGTCTTTTTTCTCATTGGTTTCAAAGAACTTATTTATTTCTGCTTTAATTTCATTATTTGCTCAGTAGTCATTCAGGAGCAGGTTGTTCAGTTTCCATGTAGTCGTGTGGTTTTGAGTGAGTTTCTTAATCCTGAGTTCTAATTTGATTGCACTGTGGTCTAAGAGACTATTTGTTATGATTTCCATTATTTTACGTTTGCTCAGGAGGTTTTACTTCCAATTATGTGGTCAATTTTAGAAAAAGTGTGATGTGGTGCTGAGAAGAATGTATATTCTGTTGATTTGGGGTGGAGAGTTCTGTAGATGTTTATTAGGTCCACTTGATCCATAGCGGAGTTCAAGTGCTGAATATCCTTATTAATTTTCTGTTGTGTTGATCTGTCTAATATTGTCAGTGGAGTGTTAAAGTGTCCCACTATTATTGTGTGGGAGTGTAAGTCTTTTTGTAGGTCTCGAAGAACTTACTTTATGAATCTGGGTGCTCCTATATTGGATGCATATAAATTTAGGATAGCTAGCTCTTCTTGTTATATTGGTCCCTTTACCTTTATGGAATTCCCTTCTTTGTCTTTTTGATCTTTGTTGGTTGAAAGTCTGTTTTATCAGAGATTAGGATTGCAACCCCTGCTTTTTTTTTTTTCTTTCCATTTGCTTGGTAAGTCTTCCTTCATCCCTTTATTTTAAGCCTATGTGTGTCTTTGCACACACGTGTGTCTTTGCACATGAGATGGGTCTCCTGAATGCAGCACACCAGTGGGTCTTGACTTTTTATCCAGTTTGCCAGCCTTTGTCTTTTAATTGGAGCATTTAGCCCATTTACATTTATGGTTAATATTGTTATGTATGAATTTGATCCTGTCATCATGATGCTAGCTGCTTATTTTGTATATTAGTTGATAGTTTCTTCATAATATTGTTGGTCTTTATATTTTGGTATCTCTTTGCAGTGGCTGGTACCAGGTTTTCCTTCCCATATTTAGTGCTTCCTTCAGGAGCTCTTGTGAGGCAGGCCTGGTGGTGACAAAAATCCCTCAGCATGTGCTTATCTGTATAGGATTTTATTTCTCCTGCACTTATGAAACTTAGTTTGGCTGGATATGAAATTCTGAGTTGAAAATTCTTTTCTTTGAGAATGTTGAATATTGACCCCCCACTCTCTTCTGGCTTGTAGGGTTTCTGCAGAGAGATCCGCTGTTAGTCTGATGGGTTTCCCTTTCAAGGTAACCTGATCTTTCTTTCTGGCTGCGCTTAACATTTTTTTCTTCATTTGAACCTTGGTGAATCTGATGATTATGTATCTTGGGGTTGCTCTTCTTGAGGAGTATCTTAGTGGTGTTCTCTGTGTTTCCTGAATTTGGATGTTGGCCTGTCTTGCTAGATTGGGGAAGTTCTCCTGTATAATATCCTCAATTGTGTTTTCCAACTTGGTTCCATTCTCCTCGTCACTTTCAGGTACACCAACGTAGGTTTGGTCTTTTCACATAGTCCCATATTTCTTGGAGGCTTTGTTCATTCCTTTTCATTCTTTTTTCTCTAACCTTGTCTTCATGCTTTATTTCATTAAGTTGATCTTCAATTTCTGATATCCTTTCCTCCACTTGATCGATTCGGCTATTGATACTTGTGTATGCTTCACGAAGTACTCGTGCTGTGTTTTTCAGTTCCATCAGGTCATTTATGTTCTTATACAAAACAGATATTCTAGTTAGCAGTTCCTATAATCTTTTATCAAGGTTCTTAGCTTGCTTGCATTGGGTTAGAACATGCTCCTTTAGCTTGGAGGAGTTTGTTATTACCCATCTTCTGAAGCCTGCTTCTGTCAATTCCTCAAACTCATTCTCTGTCCATTTTTGTTCCCTTGCTGGCAAGGACTTGTGATCTTTTGGAGGAGAAGAGGCATTCTGGTTTTTGGAATTTTCAGCATTTTTGCACAGGTTTTCCCTCATCTTCATGGATTTATCTACCTTTGATCTTTGATGCTGATGACCTTTGGATGGGATTTTTGTGTGGGTATGCTTTTTGTTGATGTTAATGTTATTGCTTTCTGTTTGTTAGTTTTCCTCTCTTCTAGAGGTCTGCTGGAGTTCACTGGAAGTCCACTCCAGACCCTGTTCGCATGGGTATCACCAGCAGAGGCTGCAGAACAGTAAAGATTGCTGCCTGTTCTTTCCTCTGGAAGCTTCGTCCCAGAGGGGCACCTGCTCGATTCCAGCCAGGGCTTTCCTCTCTGAGGTGTCTGCTGACCCCTGCTGGGAGGTGTCTCCCAGAGAGGAGGCACAGGGGTCAGGGACCCACTTGAGGAGGCAGTCTTTCCCTTAGCAGAGCTCGAGCACTCTGTTGGGAGATCTGCTGCTTTCTTCAGAGCAGGCAGGCAGGAACATTTAAGTCTGCTGAAGCTGTGCCCACAGCCACCCCTTCCCTGGTGCTCTGTCCCAGGGAGATGGGAGTTTTATCTCTAAGCCCCTAACTGGAACTGCTGCCTTTCTTTCAGAGATGCCCTGCCCAGAGAGGAAGAATCTAGAGAGCCAGTCTGGCTATAGTGGTTTGCCGTGCTGTGGTGGGCTTTGCCCAGTTCAAAATTCCTGGAGGCTTTGTTTACCCTGTGAGGGGAAAACAGCCTACTCAAGCCTCAGTAATGGTGACGCCCCTCCCCCCACCAAGCTCAGGCATCCCAGGTTGACTTCACACTGCTGTGCTGACAGTGAGAATTTCAAGCTAGTGGATCTTAGCTTTCTGGGCTCCGGGGAGGTGGGACCTGCTGAGCAAAACCACTTGGCTCCCTGGCTTCAGCCCCCTTTCCAGAGGAGTGAACAGTTTTATCTCCCTGGGGTTCCAGGTGCCACTGGGGTATGAAAAAGAACTCCTGAAGCTAGCTCAGTGTCTGCCCAAACGGCCACCCAGTTTGGTGCTTGAAACCCAGGGCCCTGGTGCTGTAGGCACCCTAGGGAATCTCCTAGTCTGCTGGTTCCAAACACCATGAAAAAAGTGTAGTATCTGGGCTGGATAGCACAGTCCTTTATGGCACTGTCCTTCACGGCTTCCCTTGACTAGGGGAGGGAGTTCCCTGATACTTTGCACTTCCCAGGTGAGGCAACGCCCTACCCTGCTTCTGCTCACCATCTGTGGGCTGCACCCACTGTCTAACCAGTCCCAATGAGATGAACTGGGCACCACAGTTAGAAATGCAGAAATCACCCGCCTTCTGCGTTGGCCTCACTGGGAGCTGCAGACCAGAGCTGTTCCTATTCAGCCATCTTGCTGAATTATCCTCTTGACTCTCTTTAGTATACATCTTTCGGTGGTCAACTGTCTCTGGTTTTGTTTGTTTGTTTGTTTTTAGTTTTTTGTTTTTTTGGGACAGAGCCTTGTGCTGTCGCAGGCTGGAGTGCAGTGGTGTGATCTCAGCTCACTGCAACCTCCACATCCTGGATTCAAGTGATTCTCCTGCCTCATCCTCCTGAGTAGCTGGGACTACAGGCGCACGCCACACTGCACAGATAATTTTTATATTTTTAGTAGAGACAGAGTTTCACCATGTTGGCCAGAATGGTTTCGAACTCTTGGCCTCAAGTGATCCACCTGCCTCAGCCTCCCAAAGTGCTGGGATTACAGGCGTGAGCCACAACCCCCAGCCAACTCTCTCTTTTTAATTGTTAAGAATGTATGCCTCTTGAAAAAAAAATGATTATCCTGTATACATAGGCCTGGGAATCTATTTTTCTCAGCTCTTTCAGCATAGTATTTTGCTACTTTCTGCCTTTTATTATTGCTCTTAAGGAGTCTGTTATTGGTATGTCATTTCTTTATGCATGATGTATCTTTTCTCTCAGGCTGCTTTTACATTTTACTCTTTGTTTGGCATTCTACAGTTTTACTACAGTGTGTCTAGGTGTGACCTTTTTAAAAAATCCTGTTTGGTGTACATTCTAATTATTGTATCTCAGTTCTGTCAAACATGTATAGCTGTTATCCTTAAATATCACCTCTTCTTCATTCTCTTTACTCTTGCCTTTAGGGTCTCCAATTATATATATTTTAAGGCATTTTATCTAATCCTCCATGTCTTTTAACTTCTCTTTTATATTCTCATCTCCTTGTCTCTTTCTGCTGCATTCTGGGTAATAACATCAGATCTCTCTTCCAGTTTTCTAAGTCTTCAAATAAGTCCAACCTGTTGTTTACCCTATCTATTGAACCTTTAATCTTAGTGATTAAATTTTTCACTTCTAAAAGTTCTATTTGGTTCCTTTTCAAATCTGCCTGGTAATTTTCATAATGCCTGCTACAGAGATCCAGTCGAAAAATTAATTAACGTTTTGAACTGTCCATTTACAGACATATCAAACTGAATCACTAATAAACACATGATTGAAAAATCTCAACCCCATTCATAAATGAACTGCAAGTTAAAATAGCAGTGAAATGTCTTTCATAACCATAAGGGAAAAATGCAGTAGGCTTGATAATACCAAATGATTAATTTGTGCCAGCATGTAGGGAAATAAAAGCTTTTACATATTGTCATGGCAGTGTTAATTGGTAAGACCATTTGGAGAGTGATGTGACAATTTGAAGGTATTTGAAGTTATCCTTCACCCCAGCAGTTCCCCTTCTAGGTATCTAGCCTGTGGAAAAATCTCACACATGTGCTACAAGTGACATGTAAAGGAAACATTAATTGCAGTATTATCTGTAGTAGTGAAAAAAAATGGGAATAGCCTAAATGTCCCTCAATAGGAAAATAGATAACTAAATCGTGGTTTATTCAAGCACCTCAATAACTAAACTAGTACCAACATAGATATCCAAAGTATAGTGTTGAAAGAAAGAATTTCCAAAGGATACAGGTCCATTGCCATAATGTGAATATTGAAAACACGCATACAAAATTTATGTATTGTTTATGGATACATACATATATACAAAAGTATAAAACATACATCTCTAGTTGAACCATAACAGAAACAAAAGCATATCAGGCAAAATGTTGACACCTTTTTAATCTAGATAATCAGTATGTAATGGTTATATTCTTTTCTGTACTTTTTATAATTAAATATGAAAATAATTTTTTAAAGATTTAGACTTTGTACTTTTTCCATGATTTATCACTTGTGCTGAGAGAGAATGTAGAGATCTTATTTCGAAAATTCCTCAGTTAATTCTTGTGCCAGGCTGGGCACAGTGACTCACACCATAATCCCAGCATTTTGGGAGGCTGAGGTAGGAGAATTGCTTGAGCCCAGGAATTAAAGACCAGCCTGAGCAACATGGCAAAACCCCATCTCTACAAAAATCACAAAAATTAGCCAGGTGTGGTGGGGTGTGCCTGTAGTCCCAGCTACTTGGGAAGCTGAGACAGGAAGATTGCTTGAGCCCAGGAGTTTGAGGGTGCAGTGAGCTGTGATCATGCCACTGTACTCCAACCTGGGTGACAGAATGAGACCCTGTCCCTAAAAAATAAAGAAAGAAAAAAATACTTACACCAAATGTAATTTATTGAGGATTCCATGTATGTCTGAAGTCTCTGGTTCCTTCAAATCAGGATGCTGCTCCAACAGAGTCTTTACTGAACTGGCAAGACTACGAGGGTCGAACTCCTCTTCACTTTGCAGTTGCTGATGGGAATGTGACCGTGGTTGATGTCTTGACCTCATATGAAAGCTGCAATATAACGTCTTATGATAACTTATTTCGAACCCCACTGCACTGGGCAGCTTTATTAGGTATGTGACTCAAAGGATCAACAGTAGATGAAACTGCATGAGTATAGGAATATTTCTATGCCTTCCCTTCCACTGTTCGCTCCCAACTCCTAGTTAATTATTTTGATTTCTAACTGATATGTTGCATTGTTTTATAAACTAAATTATAGTAATATAAATTTATTTTCTGTTAAATATTAGTTTTAATTTCAACATGTCTTAACTTTAAATTTTTGTTATAAAAGTAATTCATGTTTATTGACAACATGTAAATGTAACATAAACCTCTTTTCATATTCAGCGCCTATATTTTTGGGGAGGAGGGCTTTAATTTTATGTTTGTGCTAATACTATGATATTTGAGGCTTTTTCTTTATATTTTCCTGAAATGCCTTTTACTTAACCTTTTTGAAGATCACTTTTATAGATGAGAGAGTGTATATATGTGTATGTTTTATGTGTATATTGGATTTTTTTGTGTGTGGAGTCAATCTGAGAGTCTTTCTCTTTCAGTGAAGGAGTTTTACCCATTAGTAGTCATTGTTATAAGATAAATAATCAGGACTTTTTTTTCCTGCTATCCTGGTATTATTAGTGTTTTCAGTTTAACATTTTTTGTTTGTTTGTTTGTTTTGTTTTGTTTCCTGTTTACTTTCTACTCTTTGGTATATGGATTAGATTTGTTGTTGTTATTTGGTTTTGAATTGCCTAATGTTTTAGAAGGATTTAGGTTCTATTAGTGGTTACTTTTAAATTTATCAAAAACTTTTTAAAGCCTGAATCAGAGTCAAGAGCAAAAATGCGTCTATTGACTCCCACCTATTTAAGACAAAAAATTTAGCACAGATACTCATCACTCTTTTAGTACTTGTTAATAAAATCTGAGATTTTCCCCCTAATTATTATAATCTTGATCTTAATTTTTAAATTACACATTATCTTTTTTTAAAAAATGGTGTTTATGTGTGCACCCACTTTTATTGCCAGATTTATAATTATTAGTCAGATTTCATCTTACATCCCTTTTTCTTTTTCCTCTGGATTCTGGGCTTACTTGGCAAATTTGTCTCCACATAACTAAATTGACTTTTTGTTCTGTAAGTTTTGCTTTCTTTCTGCCTCCTATATAGATTGTATTTTGGGTTATATTTTTATTTCCTTTTCTTACCTATATTTCTTTTTATCTCATTTCATTTCCTTTTAACTTCCTTCCATTACTTTTTCATTTCACTCTGTTTTCTTCTTAGAATACCCTGTTTCTGTTTCGTAGAAGCCATCTCTTTTTGCACTAAGTCGAGGATACCAGTTTCCTGAAATTTTCCTCTGGATCCTTCTCTAGATCATTTTCAGAGGTATGCTGTTTATCTTTCTGACAGTGCTTCTTTTTCACTTTCCTGTAGTATGTTTTTATGTAGTCTTTACTGAATTTTTCCCTTTATTTCTCAAACAAAATGAAATGTGTTTAGAGTAACTATGTGGCACAGATTGTCTTTGATCCCACATTTATATTATGGAGAACTCCATCTTAGACCACTTCTGGAGAGCAGATAGATGAGCACAACTTCCACTCAAATTACTTTTTTCTGCCTGGCTTTTAAGCAGTATATCCTTGCTCTGCTAATGGGGCATCTTCTTCATTCTCCAATATCTGAAAGCAATAGAGTATATAAAATTTCAGGTTTCCTATATATACTACTACCAGGTTTGTTCATTTTTTAGTATTTTCTACAGCTCTTCACTTGTGGAGATCACATCCACTAGAATGCACTATATTGTCTTCATTGCTGCCTCATCATGCCTGCCCACTTGTTTTCTGAGATTTGAAATCACTGCCTAGATGTTATAAAATATAAATATAATAAAAGATTGTGGGAAGGAGAATATAGGGATGGGAGGCCTCAGAGATAGAAGAGGTTGTATTATAGTTTGTCCACCTGAATAGAAGACAACAGCTATGCAGTTCTGTTTGGTTGGGCAATGGAACCTTGAGAGTAGGAGCAGTGAAGGCTAAGAGGGCTTGGTTCTAAAGCAACTTCCCCTCCTTTGCTTTAGGCAGCTTTATAAAGTGAAGGGAATGCGATGAGGTGATGCCTAATATAGTTTTTTCTCAGTCTGACAAGTATACTTAATTCATTCCTACCTGATTGAAGCATTAAGTTTTTAGTAAGTTTTCATTCTGTTCTACCTCATATTAATATGTTAGTGAGAAATTAGAAAAGGCTGCATTGGGGGCTGCTGTTCAGAAACCACTGTGAATGCTGTATTGTGTGTCAGTGAATTTTCTTACCTTTTTCATTTAAGTAGATTATAAATTAATTAACGTCCTTTATAAGTGATAATTACCTTTTTGTGTCTTTTCTCAGGCCATGCACAGATTGTCCATCTCCTTTTAGAAAGAAATAAGTCTGGAACTATCCCATCTGACAGCCAAGGAGCCACACCTTTGCACTATGCTGCTCAGAGTAACTTTGCTGTGAGTAAAACAAGACAATGCTCTTTTTTTCTTAGTGAAAATTTTTATTTTTATATAATCATAGATTCATATGTAGTTGTAGGAAATAATACAACAAGATTTCATGTACCCTTCACCTAGTTCACTCTTTTTTTTTTTCTTTATTTTTCCAATAAGCTTTTTGCACTCCTACACCTAATTCACTCTAACGGTAACATCCAATACAATATCATAAACAGGAAATTGACACTGATACAATCCACTGATCTTATTCAGCTTTTCCCAGATTTACTTAGACTCATTTGTCTGTTTTTATGTATCAATTACCTTCTAACAATGGTTCATGCTGTTCACTCTGATGCAAGTGATAGTCTAAGGTTTTTTTTGTTTTTTGTTTTTGTTAGTCACATCTGAAGTTTTATACAGTTTTTATTTTAATGTTAAGCGTAACATTTTACTTTACAGTAAGAGTACTTCATCTTTGTATTACTTTTATAGCACTAAGAACATCTTAGTGTTCAACCATGTGTAATTGTCCTTAAAGCAGTGTGGCAAGGCTTTGGAACTAGAACAATCTCAGCTAGAATCCTGTCTGTGCAGTTTGCTAAACTGCATTATTACCTTACACAAGTTTCTTAATCTTAGTTTCTTCATACGTAAGATGAGGATAATTATACCTTTTCTTTCAGGATTGTTGTAAAGATTAGAGAAAATTTATGACAAGTGCCTGCTGTATACCTTGGCATAGAGCACGTACTCAAGAAATAGAATGTACTCTCATTACTACTAGTGTTGATAATTATATATATTATACATCTGAGAATGCAAAAATGAATTATTTCCAAAAATACTGAATATTATTCATAGTTCTTCCCCTCCCCTTTCTCATCCATTATGTCCCCAGTCCACCCCGCAACATGATAGTGTCTAGGCTACTTCAGCTTCCTGAGTATGAATGGCCATCAAGAACCAGATTCATCCAAGAATGCACACGTTAAAACAGATTTTGCTGCCTTCTACATGGATATGCATAGTGAAACCCTTAGTTTCATTAAATTATAATAATACTATCAGGTCAGGCATGGTAGCTCACGCCTGTAATCCCAGCACTTTGGGAGGCCGAGATGGGCAGATCACCTAAGGTCTGGAGTTGGAGAACAACCTGGCCAACATGGTGGAAACACTGTTTCTACTAAACATACAAAAATTAGCCGGCCAAGGTGGCTGGTGCCTGTAGTCCCAGCCACTTGGGAGGCTGAGGGAGGAGAATCGCTTGAACCTGGGAGGCGGAGGTTGCAGTGAGCCAAGATAGTGCCACTGCACTCCAGCCTGGGTGACAGAGCAAGACTTCATCTCAAAAATAAATAAATAAATAAATAATACTATCATCAAGCATAGTATAATTTCATCTTCGTGACCTCTCCAAATGCTCTGTTAAACACTCAGATCTCTAAAATATCTTATCTTCACACCCTTCCTGACTCTGATATCCAGAACAACTATTCCTCTAATCCTTGCTTCTTGGTATTCCTAACAACTTATTCAATTTACCACCTAGAGGTTTGACAAATCATTATCTGTTATCACCTAACAAAGCAGTATTTTTGGAGAAGGTTTTTTTTATTACAAATAGATAGGAAATTAACTTGACCCAGCCTAGTCAATCTATGGAAATCACAGCTCAACCCATAAATCAACACAAGGCTATTAGATGTGTTATCCCCTGTTTATAGAAAACAAAACAAAACAAAGCAAGGTTCCATGAGATTAAATGACTTGCTCATGGGCTTTAACCCAAAACTTAGACTCCAAATTTAATATATATACAGACACCAATAATTAAATAGGTGTGCTAATGGAAACAAGAAAGAATGGTAGAACATTATTCTTTATGATGATTCAATAATATGATATAATAATTTTATTCAAAGAAATATTTTGTTGGATAATCTGCCAATTCCAGAGTTGATTTTTAATAATTATACAAATTATGTAAGCTCAGTTTCAAGTCCCTTGATCTCATTGTCATCTAATAACTGACGAGAAATTACAACTCGCTCCTTGAAAAATATGGACACATTCCCCTACACATACAGAGCCCTGTAAACATTCATCATTAAGTAAAAACATACTCAGCAAAGAAATGTTTGCAAATTAGTAAAAGGAAACAAAGCAAAAAATCACAAACTTTTAAAATTCATTTCTTGACTCAAATATATTTAATATGCTTAATATACATTAGACTTTAGGAACAGTAAGTTATTATACCTCAGTAACTCAACAAATAGTCTTAAAAGTAGAAAGCAGTGTGTGATGCTGTGGAAGGAGTGCTGTTATTTAACCCTGGATTCTTCCTTTATCTGCCACCAATATTTATGTGACCTTGGAACCTAAATTTCTTCATCTGTAAAATAAGGAACTGGATTAGATGAGCTCTTGAATTCTTCTTTCTGTAAAATACTGAGAGTCAACATTTTATACATTTTTCATCAGCTCATAGCCTCCAGCATTTTTTGTCTGAAACTCTTTTACCTCAATTCAATCAAAAGTTTCTATGGTCTTTCTAAAAGTTTATATGAGTCTGAGTTCTGAGGAAAGAAGCAATTTAAAATGCTGGAATATTAACCCCCATTAAAATTGTGAGGCACTAATAGAATTGTCAAAGGTCCTAATTTTTTTTGTTGTTGTTGTTTTTGTTTTTTTTTGGTTTTGTTTTTGTTTTTATTTGAGATGGAGTCTCACTCTGTTGCCCAGGCTGGAGTGCAAGGATGTGATCTCTGCTCACTGCAACCTCCGTCTCCCAAGGTCAATCAATTCCCCTGCCTCAACCTCCCAAGTAGCTGGGACTACAGGCATGTGCCACCGTGCCTGGCTAATTTTGTTATATTTTAGTAGAGACAGGGTTTCACCATGTTGGCCAGGATGCTCTCAATCTCCTGACCTTGTGATCCGCCCGCCTCGGCCTCCCAAAGTGCAGGGATTACAGGCGTGAGCCACCGCATACGGGCCAGTCCTAATTTTTGTGTGATTCCATAGAAGAAGGACAATTCAGTAATAAAGGAATTGCTGAATAAATGTTTGTTTTAATGAATTGAGCACTGCATTTCTCAGTAACCATCAATCAGAATTCAATAAATGCATTAACCATTTAAAAAATGTTTAGTAACTAATCACATAATTCCAGTTTGTTCCTGGATTTAAGGCAAAAGCAAACAAACAAAAAACACAGTAAGAGAATGCAGAACCTTCTCTGGAGGCATGCCTGAATAGATGGGTCTCACGTAAAATGCCCAAGAAAACATGTGTTTTATGGCCGGGTACAGTGGTTCATGCCTGTAATTCCAGCACTTTGGGAGGCCAAGATGGACGGATCACTTGAGGTCAGGAGTTCAAGACCAGCTGGGCCAACATGGTAAAACCCCATCTCTACTAATAATACAAAAATTAACCAGGTGTAGTGACACTCAGCTACTCAGGAGGCTAAGGCAGGAGAATTGCCTGAATGCAAGAGGCGGAGGTTGCAGTGAGCCGAGATTGCACCACTGCACTCCAACCTGGGCAACAGAGTGAGACTCCCTCAAGAAAAGAAAGAAAGAAAGAAAGAAAGAGAGAGAGAGAGAGAGAGAGAGGGAGAGGGAGGGAGGGAGGGAGGGAGGGAGGAGAAGAGAAGGGAAGAGAGAAGAGAGAAATAGAAAGAAAGAAAATATTTAAATTTTGTTCATTAATAAATAAAACACTGAATAATTCTGAGTTTTGCAACTGTCACTCAAACAATGACCTATAAAGTTTCCAAGCTTGATTGAAGATTATTACTTTCCATTTTGAGGATGTTGAATGGGAAAGTCAGGTTATGTTTGTGAAGTGTTACGGACACTACAACTAATTTGTAAGGACAGAGGATTGTTATCTTCGATGAAAATTGTAGTTCTGTCATTAATAAAAAGATAATTTAATTTAATTCAAAAGCAAGGGGAAAATGCTTTGCTTCGTAATGGAAGTCACATATTATTATATGACTTTATTACCATAGAAAATACTACTGTTTTGTCTCCATTTTTTAAATCAAGTTTTCTTACAGGAAACAGTTAAAGTGTTTTTAAAACATCCTTCAGTGAAAGATGATTCAGACCTAGAAGGAAGAACATCCTTTATGTGGGCAGCTGGCAAAGGCAGTGATGATGTCCTTAGGACTATGCTGAGTTTAAAGTCGGACATTGATATTAACATGGCTGACAAATATGGAGGTACAGGTGAGAACTGGTAGACACATTCAATTTGCTTTCACTCAGGTTCCAAAGTGTAGATGTTGCTATAAAACTTGTAAAATAGCAACTTGAAATCTTTGTTCCTAATCTAATATTGTTTGACTTTGGTCTTCAGTTTTAAGTTTGGGTTTGCCAGAATATCACTCCAAAGGCTTTATTTCTTCAGTATTATGGCTAAGATTAAAATATGTTTCTACCAAATGAATGGTTGCATTTGGTTGCTCCTTAGACATGATTATGGGGACTCTTCTGATCATTTATCTTTTTGTAAAAAAAAACAAAACCTATACTTTAAAACTATCCATATTTAATTGTCAATAATTATATTTTCAAAAATTTAGAATTATATTTAAGGAATGCACACATCTAAGTGTATTCTCAGCAGTCTCCTTTACTGTGCTCTTTTCTCAGGTTTGAATAGCATTACCACATCCTGAATCTCTCATTTTTAGAGATAACCCCCCATGGCTCTAGAAGCTTCCAAGCTTCAAATCAACCTTGCTTGAAAAACTCTTACTAGATGCTTATTTTAATTTCTTTCTCTAATAGGAGAGGCCTTTACCTATGTGTTGGTTAATGAAAGGTAAAGTTTTTCAGCCTGAGTGTCAACTTGGAGGTCTCTTCCTTGTGTACTGTATCCTACTTACAACTCAGAAAGAGAAGGAGAAATTACATACTACTACAATAGCACTGAATAGAATAAAAAATCAGTGATGGGCTTCTCCACGTTATGTTTTTTTATTTGTAGAAACATGCTAGAGCCATTTACATCTACTGTTATCCTGAATAAGATTTTTCTTGGCCACCAAAACTATTGATGCAACAGTAGGGAGAGAGAAGGGAGGGGAGTTGCTTTACTTAAAATCTCCCCCCCTATACGAAGACAACCGCAGCCTCAAAAAAAATATTTTAAGAAGACAATTCAATTTTATGATAAAGACTTTAACTTTCAAAAGTATTTATCTATCAAAGCCTTACAGCAGATCTTAAATTTCTTTTTTTTTTGAAATGGAGTCTCACTCTGTCACCCAGGCTGGGAGTGCAGTGGCATGATCTTGGCTCACTGCAACCTCTGCCTCCCAAGTTCAAGCAAGTCTTCTGCCTCAGCCTCCCAACTAGCTGGGACTATAGGCGCATGCCACCAAACCCAGCTAATTTTTTTTTCTTTTTGTATTTTAGTAGAAACGGGGTTTCACTGTGTTGCCCAGGGTGGTCTCGAACTTCTGAGCTCAAGCAATCTACCTGCCTCAGCCTCCCAAAGTGCTGGGATTACGGGTGTGAGCCACCATGCCCGGCCAGCAGATCTTAAATTTCTTAAGGGGCATAGTGCAGACACACAGGATGTTGACTTTATAAATGATCTGAACATTTAATTTTTTGTCAGATTTCCATTATATATTCTTCCACTTTATCACTAGCTTTGATTTTAGTTTAACTTTTTCAGGTATTTGAATAAGGTATGGGCAAGGATACTTGCACTCTTTGACCAAAAGTATCTTTCTCATATGCACCATGGTTGAAGTTCAGACATAAATTCTTCTCAGATTCATTAATTTGCTGGTTTCTTTCTTCTGTGGGGATTTTATTATGTCAGAGATGCCTTCCTGACATTTCTTTTCTGTGAAAGTGAGTTCTTCTCTATCATCCCTCTACAAGGATTTTTTTTCCCTTCCCATTAAAAAGAGGTGTTACCAATAGCAATATATGGACATTATTTGGATCCTGACTCAAATAAATAAACTATAAAAAATGTTACAGCCATCAGGAAAATGTCAATATTATTGAACATTACAGAATTTCTGTTAGTATTTTTTAGGTGTGATAACAGCATTATGGTTTTACCAGTGATCAAACTATTGTCTCTCAGCTTCGTGTTTATCCTTTTGTCCTTTCTTTGCAGCGCTGGGCCTGGGGCTCTGCAAATCACATTTCCCCTTTGCCACAGGTGCTCTTTTAGAGTCCACCAACAGGGAGCATTGGAGGGAGACTGGAAGACTGGAAGAGGGACAAGGGATTACATCTTTCTGTTTGCGTCCTGCTCTTGCTTTTTTCTTGTTTTCTTTTTTTAGGAAAAAAAGTAAAATAATAATAATAATAATAATAATAGATGGGATCTCACTATGTTGCCCAGGCTGGTCTCAAACTCCTGGGCTCAAGCAATCCTCCCACCTCAGCTTCCCAAAGTGCTTGGATTACAGGTGTGAGCCACCTCGTCCGGCCTGTTGTTGTTTTTATTTTCTGCTATGGTCAGCATCACCCTAGTAATGCTTCTTCAACACAGTAATTTCACTCTGCAGGTTTCCAACATTCACAGTGTCAGCCTCAGCACACCCTTGTCAGACACAACAGCACCAGCCAAGCAGAGCCATTCCTCAAAGGTTGAGTTTTCATTCTTCAGGGCTCTTCTAAGCTTTTAGGTTTCAGTAATTTCATTCTCTTCTTTATGTACTCCCAGTGCCAGGATTGGTAGCTATTTCTTGCATTTGCTACCCCCGTGGTACCTTAGTGTTTTCTTTCTGCCTTTTCATTTCTTCAATACAAAGCCAGCAGTTATTTATACTGAATTCCATCTATTATATCTGGTATGGTTTCCGTCTTCTGACTGGATCCTAACTGATACAGTGAGGTGTTTAAAAAAAGAATCCTTGTTTTTCAAAGATACTAAAATATTTACAGATGAAAGGATATGACTCTAGAATTTTTTTCAAAACAGTCAGAAGTAGAGGAAATAAATCGTGGTCAAATAAAACAAGATTAGCCATGTACTGATAATTGTTGAAGCTGGGTGATAGCTATATTGAGTTCACTGGACAATTGTCTGCTTTTGAATATGTTTGAAGGTTTCCGTAATATAAAGTTACATTTTTAAAAAATTAAGTTTCTATATAAACTTGCAGTACTTTTCAAAGAAGGAGTAATGCTTGACCTAAGGTTATTTTTAAATAAAGAAAATTCAGGCCAGGCGCAGTGGGTCACGCCTGTAATCCCAGCACTTTGGGAGGCCGAGGTGGGTAGATCATTTGAGGTCAGGAGTTCGAGACCAGCCTGGCCAACATGGTGAAACCCCGCCTGTACTAAAAATACAAAAATTAGCCGGGCATAGTGGTGGGCATCTGTAGTCCCAGCTACTCGGGAGGCTGAGACAGGAGAATCACTTGAACCCAGGAGGTGGAGGTTGCAGTGAGCCAAGATCATGCCACTACACTCCAGCTTGGGCAACAGAGTGAGACTCTGTCTCAAATAAATAAATAAATATAAAGTAAATTCAAATAGTTATAAATGGGGAATTTCTTTTAATATGATCATTAATTTTAACTGTTACTTAACTGAAATTTTATCTTTTTAAAAAATTTGATATTGATGTTATCTGTAGAGTATATTTCATACTGGATGCCACATCACAGAATTGTAGCATTTCAGAATTAGAAGTCACCTTAAAACTAAATCTAGCCCAGGGTTTTCCAAACCATGTTCTTCATAACAACAGTTTTCTATAGAGGTACCTGAAATACTTAGCTGAGGGAATAGACAGTCGAGTGGGTAATGCTCCACTTCTGATTTAGTCAGAACCACTCAACTCTTACTTGTTTTATATATTAGGTGTTTTATAAATTTCCATTTGGGGGAAAAGGGTTCTTACGCTCTTAAAATGTGAAATCACTGAAATATCACAGATATTATATGATGCTTTCATCTGCTTTATGATATTCTCAGCAGTGGTCTTTCAGCCTCTTGTTGAACAGCTCCAATATAGAAAACCCACTACTGCCATCTTAACTCCTTTAGAATGTTCTTCCTTATACTGAGCCAAAATTTGTCAAACTGAATGTTCTACCCTGTGCTGTCTTCCATGTGATAGCACTTCAGATATTTGAAGTTACTCATGCCTGTCTGAATCTTGTCTAGGTCAAACTAACATTTAGCCATTTAGGTCAATGGTTCCCAAATTCAAGAATGGCATAAGAATTACTAGAGGTGTTTGTTTAAATTCAGATTCCCAGGCTACATGGACAGAGATTCTATGTCAAATCCTGTAGCAAGTCCTGTTGACTCCACCTCCAAAACATGTTCTAAATCATTCTGTTTCTCTCCATCTCCATTCCAACCACCCTAGTCAGACCACCATCATTTTTCACTCAGTCTACTGCCGAAATGTTTACTGGTCTCCCTGCTTATATTTTAATCTACTACAAATACATTCTTCTCAGAACAGCTAGAGTCATCTGTTTAAAGCATAAATCAGATAATATCACTCCACTACATAAAGCCCTTCAAATGTCTTCCATCACTGGCCGATGGGATCATTTGTGATCTGGCCTTTTCTACCTTTCTGACTTACTCCACTGTCACTTACTGTGCTGCAACTACCCTTCCTTCCTTAAACACACACAGTCGTTCCTGTCCTGTACTAACTCTTCCTTTGCTCAATAAATAAATAAAACAAGATTAGCCATGTATTGATAATTGTTGAAGCTGGGTGATAGCTATATTGAGTTCACTGGACCATTGTCTACTTTTGAATACGTTTGAAGGTTTCCGTAATATAAAATTACATTAAAAAAATAAGTTTCTATAGAAACGTGCACCACTTTTCAAAGTGGGAGTAACAATAGTTAAGTTCAAGGTTATTTTTATTTTATTTTATTTTTTATTTTATTTTTTGATATGGAGTCTCACTCTGTCTTTTTCATGGTTCAGTTCTCAGCTTAAATATCCACTCTTATGCAAAGCTATCTGTAACCACCAATCAAAAGTAGTCCCTCAGTGATTCTACATATCAAAACAGTTTTTATTACTTTAATTATACCAATTATCATTGTATAATACTTTATTGATGGAGAATTGTTTTGTTTTGCTTTCCTTCCTAGAATGTAACCGTATCTATTGTATTCCATGCTAAACATCCAGCATTATAATACTACTCAGCCCAAAAATCTGCATCCCAGGTTTGCTCCATGGATCACCCTTTATGAAAAAGACACTGTTCTAGGCCTTATAGAGCCATAATACTTCGAACTGGCCCAGGCATCTGAAGTGTTATTTTGGCTAATTCAAACCTATAGAGGGATGACATAAGCCAAGCATTACAGTGGAGTAACATAGGCAGGAGTCAGTGTAACATGAAACACATTTAATCAAAATTACTCTTTAAAACCTCTGGAAGGCACAAGAGAGGAGGCCATATTCCATCTCAGTTTTTCTCCAGTGAGGCAAATTCCTGTTTCTTTTCTTTTCTTTTTTTGAGATGAGGTCTTCCTATTTTCTCCAGACTGGTCTGGACCTCTTGGGTTCAAGCAGTCCTCCTGCCTCAGCCTCCCAAGTAGCTGGGACTATAGACATGTGCCACCTCGCTGTTTCTTAAATTGAGCCCTGGGGAAGTAGCTGGCTTGTATTTGGAGTGATATTGTATTAAAAATGCACTCAATGCAGCAAGATGTACATGCTTTTCAGTACCACTGGGGTACACAAGCCAATTGAAGGAACAGCACATTTAACCAATGGAAGGAACAAGTCTATTGATGTCTCCAGTCACATGATCCCTTAGGGACATGTGCTTATTGAGAGGGTTGTTGGGCAGAATTGTGTACATCATTTAAATCATTTCTCTTTGTATTGTTTTCTTGCTGTCTTGAAAGAGAAAAAGAGAAAACTAATAGCTGAAAAGAGAAAACTAGTAGCTTAGAAGAGGATACCATTTCAGACCAACAGGATTGAAAAGAAGAAAATAGCAAGAAGAGAAAGGTAGAAGGAAAGGGGAAAGTGTGAGTGATACATATGCATAGGGAGAAAGGTACAATCTAAAAAAGCAAAAAATAAATTAGGGAATCCTTAAAATTGAGATTGCATTTATTCAAAATGATGGGGAAATCAAGAGAAGAAAGGACATATAATAATTTAAAAGGTGAAGTTGTTATTGACTAATTCATCACTTTCTTTTGGTTCCCTTTTAGCTTTGCATGCTGCTGCCCTTTCTGGCCATGTCAGCACCGTGAAGTTATTACTGGAAAATAACGCTCAAGTGGATGCTACTGACGTTATGAAACATACTCCACTTTTCCGAGCCTGTGAGATGGGACACAAAGATGTGATTCAGACACTCATTAAAGGTGGGTTAATAACGGTACTCCTAATAAGTCTCTCTTAACAGGTAGGAATTCTTGCATACTCTGTTTGAGATAAAGCTTTCCTTACCAGAAAGCTGCACAAGTACAAGGATGAAGGGATGATCACCCAACATGGCGTGAGGAACCTCAAGTTCTACTCCTAGCTCCACTTGTTGGGAGTTGCTTGATATAGGAAAAGTCACTTCACCTGCCTGATCCTCAATTTTATTTTATATAAAGGGGGAGTGATTCCTAGCCAATCCAATTTACAAGCTTATTGTGAAAATCTGAAGTAGACAATGTATGTGGAAGCATTTCCACAAGAATAAAGCATTTAAGGAACAATTCTTATTATTTTACTTCTATTCATTTTAATAAATGCATTTAAGGAAGAATTGTGGTTTTTTTACTTCTATTCATTTTAATACATGCTATTTCTATTAGACATTTTCATTATATTTGTGCTTTTCTAGGTGGAGCAAGAGTAGATCTAGTTGACCAAGACGGACATTCTCTTCTACATTGGGCAGCACTGGGAGGAAATGCTGATGTTTGCCAAATATTAATAGAAAATAAGATCAATCCAAATGTTCAGGATTATGCAGGAAGAACCCCTTTGCAGTGTGCTGCATATGGAGGCTATATCAACTGCATGGCAGTTCTCATGGAAAATAATGCAGACCCTAACATTCAAGACAAAGAGGTAGAAATTCTATGTCTTTTCTATATTAAGTTTGCTCCAAAGAATTTAGAGTATTTCTTCTTTGTTGTAAACATAAGTAAAACAACAGTTTACAAGATGAAGAGATCACCCACAAATCCATCTGTTAATCAAGACTATTATTTGTCCATGTTCTCTTCCAGTCTTTTTTTATATATATAATTTAACATAGTTATAATATAGACTTGAAATAATTTTATGACTTTTATAAAAGATTGCATGGTATACACATGTATGCATGTATAAAAATAAATATATTACATGATTTTCTTTTTCTTTTTTTAAATTATACTTTAAGTTCCAGGGTACATGTGCACAATTTGCAGGTTTGTTACATATGTATACATGTGCCATGGGGGTGTGCTGCACCCATCAACTCATCATTTACATTAGGTGTGTATCTCCTAGTGCTATCCCTCCCTGCTCCCCACATCGTGTGTCCAAGTGTTCTCATTGCTCAATTCCCACCTATGAGTGAGAACACACGGTGTTTGGTTTTCTGTCCTTGCAATAGTTTGCTGAGAATGATGGTTTCCAGCTGCATCCATGTCCCTACAAAGAACATGAACTCATCATTTTTTATGGCTGCATAGTATTCCATGGTGTATACGTGCCACATTTTCTTGATCCAGTCTATCATTGATGGACATTTGGGTTGGTTCCAGGTCTTTGTTATTGTGCATAATGCCACAATAAACATACATGTGCATGTGTCTTTATAGCAGCATGATTTATAATCCTTTGGGTATATACCCAGTAATGGGATGGCTGGGTCAAATGGTATTTCTAGTTCTAGATCCTTGAGGAATCACCACACTGTCTTCCACAATGGTTGAACTACTTTACAGTCCCACCAACAGTGTAAAAATGTTCCTATTTCTCCACATCCTCTCCAGCACCTGTTGTTTCCCGACTTTTTAATGATTGCCATTCTAACTGCTGTGAGATGGTATCTCATTGTGGTTTTGATTTGCATTTCTCTGATGGCCAGTGATGATGAGCATTTTTTCATGTGTCTGTTGGCTGCATACATGTCTTCTTTTAAGAAGTGTCTTTTCATATCCTTCGCCCACTTTTTGATGGGGTTGTTTGATTTTTTTCTTGTAAATTTATGTAAGTTCTTTGTAGATTCTGGACATTATCCCTTTTGTCAGATGGGTAGATTGTAAAAATTTTCTCTCCCATTCTATAGGTTGCCTGTTCACTCTGATGGTAGTTTCTTTTGCTGTGCAGAAGCTCTTCAGTTTAATTAGATCCCACTTGTCTATTTTGGCTTTTGTTGCCATTGCTTTTGGGTTTTAGTCATGAAGTCCTTGCCCATGCCTATGTCTTGAATGGAATTGCCTAGGTTTTCTTCTAGGGTTTTTATGGTTTTAGGTCTAACATTTAAGTCCCTAATCCATCTTGAATTAATTTTTGTATAAGGTGTAAGGAAGGGATCCAGTTTCAGCTTTCTACATATGGCTAGCCAGTTTTCCCAGCACCATTTGTTACATAGGGAATCCTTTCCCCATTTCTTGTTTTTGTCAGGTTTGTCAAATATCAGATGGTTGTACATGTGTGGTATTATTTCTGAGGGCTGTGTTCTGTTCCATTGGTCTATATCTCTGTTTTGGTACCAGTACCATGCTGTTTTGGTTACTGTAGCCTTATAGTATAGTTTGAAGTCAGGTAGCATGATGCCTCCAGATTTGTTCTTTTGGCTTAGAATTGTCTTGGCAGTGTGGGCTTTTTTCTGCTTCCATATGAACTTTAAAGTAGTTTTTTCCAATTCTGTGAAGAAACTCATTGGTAACTTGCTGGGGATGGCATTGAATCTATAAATTACCTTGGATAGTATGGCCATTTTCACGATATTAATTCTTCCTATCCATGAGCATGGTATGTTCTTCCATTTGTTTGTGTCCTCTTTTAGTTCATTGAGCAGTGGTTTGTAGTTCTTGAAGAGGTCCTTCACGTCCCTTGTAAGTTGGATTCCTAGGTATTTTATTCTATTTGGAGCAATTGTGAATGGGAGTTCATTCATGATTTGACTCTCTGTTTGTCTGTTATTGGTGTATAGGAATGCTTGTGATTTTTGCCCATGGATTTTGTATCCTGAGACTTTACTGAAGTTGTTTATCAGCTTAAGGAGATTTGGGGCTGAGATAATGGGGTTTTCTAAATATACAATCATGTCATCTGCAAACAGAGACAATTTGACTTCCTCTTTTCCTAACTGAATACCCTTTCTTTCTTTCTCCTGCCTGATTGCCCTGGCCAGAAGTATATTGAATAGGAGTGGTGAGAGAGGGCATCCCTGTCTTGTGCCAGTTTTCAAAAGGAATGCTTCCAGTTTTTGCCCATTCAGTATGATATTGGCTGTGGGATTGTTATAAATAGCTCTTATTATTTTGAGATACATTCCATCAATACCTAGTTTATTAAGAGGTTTTAGCATGAAGGGGTGTTGAATTTTATTGAAGGCCTTTTGTACATCTACTGAGATAATCATGTGATTTTTCTCATTGGTTCTGTTTATATGATGGATTACGTTTATTGATTTGCATATGTTGAATCAGCCTTGCATCCCAGGGATGAAGTCAACTTGATCGTGGTGGACAAGCTTTTTGATATGCTACTGGATTCGGTTTGCCAGTATTTTATTGAGGATTTTTGCATCCATGTTCATCAGGGATATTGGTCTAAAATTCTGTTTTTGTTGTGTCTCTGCCAGGCTTTGGTATCAGGATGATGCTGGCCTCATAAAATGAGTTAGGGAGGATTCCCTCTTTTTCTATTGATTGGAATAGTTTCAGAAGGAATGGTACCAGCTCCTCTTTGTACCTCTGGTAGAATTCAGCTGTGAATCCATCAGGTCCTGGACTTTTTTTGGTTGGTAGGCTATTAATTATTGCCTCAATTTCAGAACCTGTTATTGATCTATTCAGGGATTCAGTTTCTTCCTGGTTTAGTCTTGGAAGAGTGTATGTGTCCAGGAATTTATCCATTTCTTCTAGATTTTCTAGTTTATTTGTGTAGAGGTGTTTATGGTATTATCTGATGGTAGTTTGTATTTCTGTGGGATCGGTGGTAATATCCCCTTTATCATTTTTTATTGCATCTATTTGATTCTTCTCTCTTTTCTTGTTTATTAGTCTTGCTAGCAGTCTGTCAATTTTGTTGATCTCTTCAAAAAACCAGCTCCTGGATTCATTTATTTTTTGAAGGGTTTTTTGTGTCTCTATCTCCTTCAGTATTGCTCTGATCTTAGTTATTTCTTGTCTTCTGCTAGCTTTTGAACGTGTTTGCTCTTGCTTCTCCAGTTCTTTTAATTATGATGTTAGGGTTTCAATTTTGCATCTTTCCTGCTTTCTCTTGTGGGCATTTAGTGCTATAAATTCCCTCTACACACTGCTTTAAACGTGTGCCAGAGACTCTAGTATGTTGTGTCTTTGTTCTCATTGGTTTCAAAGAACATCTTTGTTTCTGCCTTCTTTTCATTATGTACCCAGTAGTCATTCAGGAGCAGGTTGTTCAGTTTCCGTGTAGTTGAGCGGTTTGGAGTGAGTTTCTTAATCCTGAGTTCTAATTTGATTGCACTGTGGTCTGAGAGACAGTTTGATATAATTTCTGTTCTTTTAGATTTGCTGAGGAGTGTTTTACTTCCAACTATGTGGTCAGTTTTTGAATAAGTGTGATGTGGTGCTGAGGGGGTGGAGAGTTCTGTAGATGTCTTTTAGGTCTGCTTGGTGCAGAGCTGAGTTCAATTCCTGGATTTCTTTGTTGACTTTCAGTCTCGTTGATCTAATATTGACAGTGGGGTTTTGAAGTCTCCCATTATTATTGTGTGGGAGTCTAAGTCTCTTTGTAGGTCTCTAAGGACTTGCTTCATGAACCTGGGTGCTCCTGTATTGGGGGCATATATATTTAGGATAGTTAGCTCTTCTTGTTGAATTGATCCCTTTACCATTATGTAATGGCCTTGTCTCTTTTGATCTATATTTGTTTAAAATCTGTTTTATCAGAGGCTAGGATTGCAACCCCTGCTTTTTTGTTGTTGTTGTTTTCCATTTGCTTGGCAGATCTTCCTCCGTCCCTTTATTTTGAGCTTGTGTGTGTTTCTGCATGTGAGATGGGTCTCCTGAATACAGCACACTGATGAGTTTTGACTCTTCATCCAGTTTGCCAGTCTGTGTCTTTTAATTGGAGCATTTAGCCCATTTACATTTAAGGTTAATATTGTTATGTGTGAACTTGATCCTGTCATTATGATGTTAGCTGGTTATTTTGCTCGTTAGTTGATGCAGTTTCTTCCTAGCATTGATGATCTTTACATTTTGGCATGTTTTTGCAATGGCTGGTACCAATTGTTCCTTTCCATGTTTAGTGCTTCCTTCAGGATCTCTTGTAGGGCAGGCCTGATGGTGACAAAATCTCTAAACATTTGCTTGTCTGTAAAGGATTTTATTTCTCCTTCACTTGTGAAACTTAGTTTGGCTGGATATGAAATTCTGGGTTGAAAATTCTTTTCTCTCAGAATGTTGAATATTGGCCCCCACTCTCTTCTGGCTTGTAGAGTTTCTGCCGAGAGATCTGCTGTTAGTCTGATGGGCTTCCCTTTGTGGGTAACCCGACCTTTCTCTCTGGCTGCCCTTAACAGTTTTTTCTTCATTTCAACTTTGGTGAATCTGACTTATGTGTCTTGGAGTTGTACTTCTCGAGGAGTATCTTTGTGGCGTTCTCTGTATTTCCTGAATTTGAATGTTGGCCTGTCTTGCTAGATTGGGGAAGTTCTCCTGGATAATATCCTGAAGAGTGTTTTCCAACTTGGTTCCATTCTCCCCATCACTTTTAGGTACACCAATCAGATGTAGATTTGGTCTTTTCACATAGTCCCATATTTCTTGAAGGCTTTGTTCATTTCTTTCTACTCTTTTTTCTCTAAACTTCTCTTCTCGCTTCATTTCATTCATTTAATCTTCAATCACTGATACCCTTTCTTCCACTTGATTGAATCAGCTACTGAAGCTTGTGAATGTGTCACGTAGTTCTCATGCCATGGTTTTTAGCTCCATCAGGTCATTTAAGGTCTTCTCTATGCTGTTTATTCTAGCTAGCCATTCATCTAATCTTTTTTCAAAGTTTTTAGCTTCTTTGCAATGGGTTCAAACATCCTCCTTTAGCTCAGAGAAGTTTGTTATTACCGATCGTCTGAAGCCTACTTCTGTCAGCTCGTCAAAGTCAATCTCCATCCAGCTTTGTTCCATTGCTAGCGAGGAGCTGCATTCCTTTGGAGGAGAAGAGGTGCTCTGATTTTTAGAATTTTCAGCTTTTCTGCTCTAGTTTCTCCCTATCTTTGTGGTTTTATGTACCCTTGGTCTTTGATGATGGTGACATACAGATGGGGTTTTGGTGTGGATGTCCTTTCTGTTTGTTAATTTTCCTTCTAACAGTCAGGACCCTCAGCTGCAGAGCTGTTGGAGTTTGCTGGAGGTCCACTCCAGACCCTGTTTGCCTGGGTATCACCAGTGGAGGCTGCAGAACAGCAAATATTGCAGAACAGCAAATGTTGCTCCGTGATCCTTCCTCTGGAAGCTTCGTCTCAGAGGGGCACCCAGCTGTATGAGGTGTCAGTCGGTCCCCACTGGGAGGTGTTTCCCAGGTAGGCTATCGGGGATCAGGGACCCACTTGAGGAGGCACTCTGTCCGTTCTCAGATCTCAAACTCCGTGCTGGGAGAACCACTACTCTCTTCAAAGCTGTCAGACAGGGATGTTTAAGTCTGCAGAAGTTTCTGCTGCCTTTTGTTCAGCTATGCCCTGCCCCCAGAGGTGGAGTATACAGAGGCAGGCAGGCCTCCTTGAGCTGCGGTGGGCTCCACCTAGTTCAAGCTTCCTGGCTGCTGTGTTTACCTACTCAAGCCTCAGCAATGGTGGACGCCCCTCCCCCAGCCTCGCTGTTGCCTGCAGTTCAATCTCAGACTGCTGTGCTAGCAATGAGCAAGGCTCCCTGGGTGTGGGACCCTCCAAGCCAGGTGCAGGATATAATCTCCTGGTCAGCCATTTGCTAAGACCATTGGAAAAGCACAGTATTAGGGTGGAAGTGTCCCAATTTTCCAGGTACCGTCTGTTACGGCTTCCCTTGGCTAGGAAAGGGAATTCCCCGACCCCTTGTGCTTCCCGGGTGAGATGATGCCCCACCCTGCTTAGGCTCACACTCTGTGGCCTGTACCCACTGTCCAACAAGCCCCAGTGAGATGAACCCGGTACCTCAGTTGGAAATGCAGAAATCACCCGTCTTCTGTGTCGCTGAGGCTGGGAGCTGTAGGCTGGAGCTGTTTCTATTCGGCCATTTTGGAACCAGGGCCTTTTTGGTTTTTTTTTTTTGTTTTTTTTTTTTTGGAGACAGACTCTCCCTCTGTCTCTCAGGCTGGAGTGCAGTGGCGCGATCTCAGCTCACTGCAACCTCCACCTCCTGGGTGTAAGCGATTCTCTTGCCTCAGCCTCCCAGGTAGCTGAGATTACAGGCATCCACCACCATGCCTGGCTAATTTTTGTATTTTTAGTAGAGATTGGGTTTTGCCATGTTGGCTGGGCTGGTCTCAAACTCCTAACTTCAGGTAATCTGCCCTCCTCGGCCTCCCAAAGTGCTGGGATTACAGGCATTAGCCACCACACCTGACCCTATTACATGATTTTCTTTTCTTCTTTTTTTTTTGTTGAGATGGAGTCTCGCTTCATTGCCCAGGCTGGAGTGCAGTGGCACAATCTCAGCTCACTGCAACTTCTGCCTCCTGGGTTCAAGTGATTCTCCTGTCTCAGCCTCTTGAGTAGCTGGGATTACAGGCGCACGCCACCACGCCTGGCTAATTTTTGTATTTTTAGTAGAGATGGAGTTTCACCATGTTGGCCAGGCTGGTCTCAAACTCCTGACCTTGTGAGCTGCCTACCTCAGCCTCCCAAAGTGCTAGGATTATAGGTATGAGCTACCACATCTGGCCTATTACATGATTTTCTTTCCTTTTTTTTTTTTTTTTTTTTTGAGACAAGAGTCTCACTCTGTCACCCAGGCTGGAGTACAGTAGCACAATCTCAGCTTACTGCAACCTCCACCTCCCGGGTTCAAGCAATTCTTCTGCCTCAGCCTACTGAGTCGCTGAGATTACAGACATGCTCCACCACACCTGGCTAATTTTTGTATTGTTTTTAGTAGACATGGGATTTCACCATGTTGGTCAGTCTGGTCTCAAACTCCTGACCTCGTGATCCACCCACCTCAGCCTCCCAAAGTGCTGGGATTACAGGCGTGAGCCACCGCACCCGGACTATTACATGATTTTCAAACCACATTTTGTTTACTTAAAATTGTCACCATTTTCTCATGTGATATATGATCTTTTTAATAATCATGAATGCTTAAAATTCCAGAGTTCTAAGAACTTTATGTTTAATAGTTTATTCAATCCTTACAATAATCTTATAAAGTAGTTACTATTATTCTCATTTTACGGATGAGGAAATTGAAGCTCATGTAGTTTAAGTAGTTAGCCTGAGATAACAACAGTTGGGGGAGCTTGGGGGGAGATTTAGTATCCAAAGTATGCTCTTAACCCAAATATTAGGTTAAATAAGTAACTTCCTATTGCTGGTCACTTTTTCATTATTATAGGTAAAGTTTCAGTAATTATCTTTGTGCATTTAACTTTTTTCCTTTAGGATAATTTCCTTAGAATAATTCCCCCTAAGTGAGATTATCAAATCAAACCAACCAATCATGTATTAATATGATTAGGCTGCCAAATCATATATATACTGCCAAACTGATTTCTAAAAGATTCTGGTTAATCTATACGTTCCCCAGCTGTGTAGTCTTAACTTCTCTCAGTTTAGCCAGTATTAACTTTTTTTGCTAATTAAATTATTTTAACTCTTTAAAAATATTTGCATGTTAATTATGTTTTCCAAGTCAGAAAATTAGCTATACCTATTAACTCAAGTCCCTATCAACTCATTGAACAAGTATTTATCAAGATTGTTACTGTATGTAAAAGTAACATAAAGAAAAGTATGTAAAATATGGTCCATGTCCTCATGATACTAGGAATGCATCTTTTACAATTTGTAGTACTTTTAATGCTTTACCAAGTTGCCAGTTTTTTACATAAGTAGCATATTAAGTATCTTTCCAGTTCTATTAGCTGCTATGTGTATTGCTTTGGATTGTCTACATAAGCAATCATGCATGCTATCTGTGAATAGTAACATTTTTATTTTTTCATTTCCAATCTTTATGCCTTTCATTTCTTTGATGTGCCATATTGAATTAGAACCTTCAATACAATATTGAATAGAATTGGTGATAATTGGCATCCTTGATTCATTCTGGTTTGTCAGATGGCAAGTTTTCAACATTTTACCATTGAGTAAGACGTTGCTATGGGTTTCCTTATATTCCCACTTGCCAAGAGTTTTTTAAAATCATAGTTGGGTTTTTGTCAAATACTATTTATGCATTTATCAACAGGATTTTTTTTTCCTTTTTTCTGTTAATAGGGCAAATTACATTGATTTTTTTTTTTTTTTTTTAGATGTTAAACAACCCTTGCATTTCTGGAGTAAGCCCCGCATATATTATGCACTTTTATATACTGATGGATTTTACCTGCTAATATTTTAAGATTTTTGCATCTATGTTTATGAGAGAGATTGGCCTATAATTTTCCTTTCTTGTATTATAGTCGCAAGGTTTTGGTAGCAAGGTAAGGCTAACCTTGTCAAAAAAAAAAATGTTAGAAAATAGTCCCTTATTTTTATTCTCTTGGAGAATAAAATTGGTATTACTTCTTCCTTAAATGTTTGGGAGAACTTCCTCTTGAAGTTATCTGGTGTTGGCGTTTTCTTTGTGTAAAAGTTTTAAATAACCAATTCAATTCCATTAATTATTCAAATTTTCTAATTATTTTTCTTTCAGCTTTGGTAAGTTGCACTTTTTGAGGAATTTATTCATTTTATTCAAAATGTCAAATATATTTGCATAAATTTTGTCACACACATATTCCCTTATCTTTTTTATGTCTGTAGGATCTGTAATGAGTTCCTCTTGTATATTTCATATATTGGTAATGTGTGCTTTCTCTCTTTTTTTTTTTTTTAATTTTCTTCATTCCTTACCTGGAGCACTAAAAAAAAAAAAAAAACTTGATATTCATCTCTTCAAAGGACTTACTTCTTTGTGGATTTTATATATTTTGAGATTTGGGGTTTTTTGTTGTTGTCGTTGTTGTTTGTTTGTTTGTTTCTTAAGACAGTATCTCACTCTGCCACACAGGCTGGAGTGCAGTGGCATGATCATGGCTCATTGTAGCCTCAACCTTCCCAGGCTCGGGTGATCCTCCCACCTCAGCCCTCTGAGTAGCTGGGATTATACAGGTGCACACCACCACGACTGGCTAAATTTTTTTTTTCTTTTTTTTTGAGACGCAGCCTCATTTTGTCGCGCAGGCTGGAGTGCAGTGGCGTGATCTCGGCTCACTGCAAGCTCCGCCTCCCAGGTTCACACCATTCTCCTGCCTCAGCCCCCCGACTAGCTGGGACTACAGGCGCCCGCCACCACACCTGGCTAATTTTTTTGTATTTTTAATAGAGATGGGGTTTCACTGTGTTAGGATGGTCTCGATTTCCTGACCTCATGATCCGCCTGCCTCGGCCTCCCAAAGTGCGGGATTACAGGTGTGAGCCACCACGCCCACCCTGCCTGGCTAAATTTTTTGTATTTTTAGTAAGAAAGGGTTTCACCATGTTGCCCACGACTGGTCTTGAACTCCTGAGCTCGAGCAATCTACCTGCCTCAGCCTCCCAAAGTGCTAGGATTACAGGCATGAGCCACCGCACCTGGCCTGTATTTTGAGTTTGTTTACTATTTCATTAGTCTTGCTCCTGTCTTTTCTATTTTCTAACTTCTAATTTCTATTTTGGTTTATTCTCTGACACATAGATTATTTAGAAGTGTACTGTTTAATTTTTAGTCAGTTAAGTGTTTTCTCATTTTTTAAATTGATTTTATTAGTTTTTTTTTTTTATTGCTGCTGTAACAAATTACCACAGGTTTAGTGGCTTAGAACAACACAGATTTATTATCTTACCATTCTAGATGTCAGAAATTCAAAATGGGTCTTACCGGGTTAAAAATCAAGGTGTCACCAGGGCTGCTTTTCTTTTGGTGGATCTAGGATGAGAATCCATTTTTTTACTTTTTCAGTTTCTCAAGGCTGCCCACATTTGTTGGCTGATGACCCCATTCCTCCATCTTCAAAGCCCCATTGGCTGGTTGAGCCTTTCTCTGTATCACTTATCTGTATAACTCTTACACTCACCCTCCTGACTCCCTCTTTCCCTTATAAGGACCCTTGTGATTACATCAGGCCCACCCAGATAATCCAGGATAATCTTCCTATCTCAAGATCAGCTGATTAGCAATCTTAATTCCATCTACAACCTTAATTCTTCCTTCTCATGTAACATAACATATTCACAGGTACCAGGCACTAGGATATGAACATCTTTGTGATGGAGTGCATTATTTTTTTGGAACTTTATGGCCCAGCATATGATCGATTTTGGTAAATGTTCTGTGTACATGTGAAAAGAGCACCAACTCTGTCCTTGTTGGATGCAGTGTTTATATATATATATATATATATATATATATATATATATATCAGGGCCCTTTTTTTAGGCCTGTTGTTTAGGTCTTATATATCTTTACTGCTCTTTACTGCTCTTTTGTCTGTTCTATCAGCTGTTTTAAAAGATGGGTTAAAATCCCACTATGACTGTGGATTTGACTATCTTCCTTTTTAATTTTGTCAATTTTTCCCTTGTATATTTGGAAGCTTTGTTATTAGATGCATACAAATTTAGCATTGTGATATCTTCCTTTTTGACTCTTTTAACACTATGAAGTATCCCCTCTTTATGTCTACCAATGCTTCATCTCTTATCTTTCATGACATTGAAATTTTTAAAGAATATAAGCCATTTATTTTACAGAATTTGACTCAATTTGTGTTAGTCTTACGTTCCCTCATAATTAGATTCAGGTTTCACATTTTTGGTTGGAATATTACATAAGTAATATGAATCCTTCTCAGGGTATTACTTCTGGAGATACATGATGCCCCTTAACATAGTGTTAATTGGCCAGGCGCGTTGGTTCATGCCTGTAATCCCAGCACTTTGGGAGGCTGAGGTGGGCAGATCACCTGAGGTCAGGAGTTTGAGACCAGCCTGGTCAACATGACAAAACCCCATCTCTACTAAAAATATAAAAATTAGCTGGGCGTGGTGGCAGGCACCTGTAATCCCAGCTACTCGAGAGGCTGAGGCAGGAGAATCACTTGGACCCGGGAGGTGGAGGTTGCAGTGAGCTGAGATCTCACCATTGCACTACAGCCTGAGAGACAAGAGCAAAACTACATCTCAAAAAAAAAAAAAAATAGCGTTAATTACAAGCGCTTGGATCAAATGTCATTTGCTTTCTCCACTGTATATTTAATATTTTCCCTTTTTGTAAATAAGCAATTTGGAAAAATGATTGCTTATATTAATTTTGAGTTAGCATAAATAACCACATGTCCAAAAATACTCCAGATGTACTTGATTTTTGTTTATGCTTATAGGGAAGAACAGCTTTGCATTGGTCCTGCAACAATGGATACCTTGATGCCATTAAATTACTACTAGACTTTGCTGCGTTCCCTAATCAGATGGAAAACAATGAAGAGAGGTAAGTTGTTGTTGACTTCTTTTTTTTTTTTTTTTTTGAGATGGAGTCTCGCCCTGTCACTCAGGCTGGGGTACAGTGGCGTGATCTTGGCTCATTGCAACTTCCGCCTCCTGGGTTCAAGCAATTCTCCTGCTTCAGCCTCCTGAGTAGCTGGGATTACAGGCATGCACCATCACACCCAGCCAATTTTTTTGTATTTTTAGTAGAGATGGGGTTTCACCATGTTAGCCAGGCTGGTCTCGAACTCCTCACCTTGTGATCCACCCACCTCGGCCTCCCAAAGTGCTGGGATTATAGGCGTGAGCCACCTCGCCCAGCCAAGTTGCTGACTTTTTTTTTTAAAAAGTGCTCTTTGTTTATCATACATACTTTCTACCAGATTTTTTAAATCTCAAGGTTAGATGTTGTTCAGAAATAATAGCTGTACTCATAAGAAAACATTACACTAAGAAATACTGAGCCAGAATAGAAGAGCAAAACTTCCATGTGACATTGATTTAGAATCATGAGATTTTATAGCTCTTCAGAATTTTATCTATTGCCTAGGGCAAGCACCCATTTTGCAGATGAGAAAATTTTAGTCCTGCTTCTGACTTCTGGCTAACATAAGGTCAGTGAAATCCTGATTGACTGGGCCCAGGAGTTCATTTAGGCCAGCAGAATGTGTTACATATTCCAGAGGTTTCTCTTGATGAAGAGGATATTATCAGTCAGTGGACAAAGAGATGCCACCATGTCGCATGAAAACATAAGGAGAAGTTAAGATGAAAGTTCAGGGTTTAATCTAAATGCAGATTGCATGAATAATATAAGGTGTGGAGACTTATGTTAGGGTTATTGCCCAAGAATCCAGGCCCAATAAAAAGGACCAAACAGGCCAGGCGTGGTGGCTCACGCCTATAATCCCAACACTTTGGGAGGCCGAGGTGAGCAGATCACCTGAGGTCAGGAGTTCGAGACCAGCCTGGTCAACATGGTGAAACCCCATCTCTACTAAAAATACAAAAAAATTAGCCGGGCATGGTGGTACATGCCTGTAATCCCAGCTACTCGGGAGGCTGAAGCAGGAGAATTGCTTGAACCCAGGAGGTGGAGGTTGCAGTGAGCAGAGATCATGCCACTGCACTCCAGCCTTGGCAACAGAGTGAGACTCAGTCTCAAAAAAAAAAAAAAAAAAAAAAAAAAAG